>NC_088421.1:37195759-37495759 GCF_034236695.1 Oncorhynchus nerka
GACAGTGAAAATAGTTTTTTGACTTTTTTGCAACTGTATTAAAAATAAAAAAACATACCTTATTTACATAAGTATTCAGACCCTTTGCTATGAGACTCAAAACTTAGCTCAGGTACATCCTGTTTCTACAACTTGATTGGAATCCATCTGTGGTAGATTCAATTGATTGGACATAATTTGGAAGGGCACACACCTGTCTACAGTGGGACAAAAAAGTATTTAGTCAGCCACCAATTGTGCAAGTTCTCCCACTTAAGAAGATGAGAGAGGCCTGTAATTTTCATCATAGGTACACTTCAACTATGACAGACAAAATGAGGGAAAAAAATCCAGAAAATCACATTGTAGTATTTTTAATGAATTTATTTGCAAATTATGGTGCCACCAGAGACTGTGGGTTCGCGCCCATGCTCTGTCACAGCCGGCTGCGACCGGGAGGTAATTCACAGAAATGCATAACAAACAGTAGATATGGTTACAAGGAAATGATAGGAGAATATGCCCTAGTGGGGTAAACCGGCATGGCGGCTTGTTAGTGGGGGGTCAGCTGAGGAGACACTATAGAGTTGAATATTATAACAATTGAAATGCTAATCCTTTGCACATGAACGCTCACTTATTCGGGAACAATTGCAATCAATATATATATTTTCACTCAGTGTGTCGTTGGGATCTCTGTTGAAAAGTTAGTTTCTGTTGGAGAGTCTGTCCAACCCCTCTCTCTCTCTCTCTGTCGTGGTTAGAATGAATAGTTCAGAGTGACTTTCATTCATGTCGTTATAGAATAGATGTTTCGGCGGTTGTCGGTCTTCGTGTTCAATGATAGCGAATTCCTAGCAGACTAGTAATTAATATCAAAGACTTCTTCTTAATCTGTTGGTATCGATAGTCTAAGAGTTTAACCACGTGGGATGGTTAAAAGATTCAGCCATCTACTTAAGCTTACCTTAGCTTATACTCAGGTTTATGGTCTCTACTCAAACCTTGGCCCTCTCGTGGTAAGTTGGTCTGCGACCTTTAGCCATCTCGTAATTAAGGTAAGCTCGGTCTCCTCTCAAACCTTGGCCCTCTCGTTATCGAGGTAAGCTGGTCTGGCGATAGAAAACCCGGGTGAGGGTTTTATTCGGAAGAGCAGAAAAGGGCCTGTCCCATGACGCCAGACCATAACTGTGCTCATGGGCGGTCCTCTGATTTAGTTAAACTCCAAAGGGAATTGGAGTTTCCTTCATTAAACAGTCCAAAATCACATTACACAATTTCACAAACATTTCCATCCTCACTCATTCATTTTATACAACAATTAGATGTAAGCCTCACAACTGAGGCTATTTTATAAACAGCGTTATGGTAATGTGGCCATATTGTCTTTCATGAGTTTCACAAAATTGTACCAAACGCACCAGTTCGTAGTTGGATTCTTCACCGATCTTTCATACCTTCTCCAGAACATAAATGTCGTTCGGTTCTCCAGTTCTGTGAGGTGGAAGAAATTCCTTTGTTCTCTCTATGACACTCACTCTCTCTCTATACTGTGGCCATGAGGAGATAATCTCCTCCAGGAATTTACAACCTGCGGTTGCAGCAGCCTGAGTGTAGGAGACAGAGAGAGGGGGATGGTGCTCGCTATACCCAAAGAGGGCAACGACCCAAACTGCTACCGACCTATATCTATCCTACCCTGCCTTTCTAAGGTCTTCGAAAGCCAAGTTAACAAACAGATCACCGACCATTTCGAATCCCACCGTACCTTCTCCGCTATGTAATCTGGTTTCGAGCTGGTCATGGGTGCACCTCAGCCACGCTCAAGGTCCTAAACGATATCATAGCCGCCATTGATAAGAGACAATACTGTGCAGCTGTATTCATCGACCTGGCCAAGGCTTTCGACTCTGTCAATCACCACATTCTTATTGGCAGACTCTACAGCCTTGGTTTCTCAAATGACTGTTTCGCCTGGTTCACCAACTACTTCTCAGAATGAGTTCAGTGTGTCAAATTGGAGGGCCTGTTGTCTGGACCTCTGGCAGTCTCTATGGGGGTGCCACAGGGTTCAAACCTCGGGCCGACTCTTTTCTCTGTATACATCAGTGATGTCGCTCTTGCTGCTGGTGATTCTCCGATCCACCTCTACGCAGACGACATCATTCTGTATGCTTCTGGCCCTTCTTTGGACAGTGTGTTAACTAACCTCCAGACGAGCTTCAATGCCATACAACTCTCGTTCCGTGACCTCCAACTGCTCTTAAATGCTAGTAAGAATAAATGCATGCTATTCAACCGATCGCTGCCCACACGTGCCCGACCGTCCAGCATCGCTACTCTGGACGGTTCTGACTTAGAATATGTGAGCAACTACAAATACCTAGGTGTCTGGCTAGACTGTAAACTCTCCTTCCAGACTCACATTAAGCATCTGGGGCGGCAGGGTAGCCTAGTGGTTAGAGAGTAACCGGAAGGTGAAAAGCTACAAATCTTAACAGGCAGTTAACCCACTGTTCCTAGGCCGTCATTGAAAATAAGAATTTGTTCTGAACTGACTGAATAAATCTCCAATCCAAAATTCAATCTAGAATCGGCTTCCTATTTCGCAACAAAGCATCCTTCACTCTTGCTGCCAAACATATCCTCGTAAAACTGACCATCCTACCGATCCTTGACTTGGCGATGTCATTTACAGGATAGCCTCCAACACTCTACTCAGACTGCATCCAATTTGCTATCACAGTGCCATCTGTTTTGTCACCAAAGCCCCATATACCACCCACCACTGCGACCTGTATGCTCTCGTTGGCTGGCCCTCGCTTCATATTCGTCGCCAAACCTACTGGCTACTGGTCATCTATAAGTCTTTGCTATGTAAAGCCCTGCCTTATCTCAGCTCACTGGTCACCATAGCAACACCCACCCGTAGGACGCGCTCCAGAAGGTATATCTCACTGGTTACCCCCAAAGCCAATTCCTCTTCGGCCACCTTTCCTTCCAGTTCTCTGCTGCCAATGACTGGAATGAACTGCAAAAATCACTGAAGCTGGAGACTCATCTTCCTCACTAGCTTTAAGCACCAGCTGTCAGAGCAGCTCACAGATCACTGCACCTGTACATAGCCCATATGTGAATAGCCTAACCAACTACCTCATTCCCATACTGTTATTTATTTTGCTCCTTTGCACCCCAGTATCTCTACTTGCACATTCATCTTCTGCACATCTATCACTCCAGTGTTTAATTGCTATATTGTAATTATATTGCCACTATGGCCTATTTATTGCCTTCTCTTCTCTTACCTCATTTGCACACACTATATATAGACTTTTTCTATTTTATTATTGACTGTATGCTTGTTTTGTTTATTCCATGTGTAACTCTGTTATTGTTTGTGTCGCACTGCTTTGCTTTATCTTGGCCAGGTCGCAGTTGTAAATGAGAACTTATTCTCAACTGGCCTACCTGGTTAACTAAAGGTGAAATAAAAAATAAATAACAGTATGTGTGTGACCAGTCAGCTTCACTGTACTTTAACCTAGGGTGAGCACATTTTAAAATGCCCAAAAGCGGGACAATGGTATGATTTTACGGGACATTCGTGGGACAGTGTAGCCTACACCTGAATCATTTTTCCACACACAGGCACACACATCTCCCTACCGCAGCACCGAGTGAACTAATTGAAGTGTACCTTGCCTACACTTTTTTCCTCACACAAAATTCTGGCTATA
Organism: Oncorhynchus nerka; assembly: GCF_034236695.1. Classification (NCBI taxonomy): domain Eukaryota; kingdom Metazoa; phylum Chordata; class Actinopteri; order Salmoniformes; family Salmonidae; genus Oncorhynchus; species Oncorhynchus nerka. The sequence goes on from NC_088421.1 coordinate 37,199,476, forward strand.
TTTAGCCAAGGAATCATTGCTGGTTTGTCTTAGGAAATGTTTAACAGTTCGGAGGAGAGACTTTTAAAACGATATTGAATGAAGTAGCAGCAAATATGTTGAATGAGCAACTAATGAGCATGGACAGCCAAAATGACCTTATATCTTTGTCTAATATGACTATTTACTGACATTAGTAGCTCTTCGTTACACACAATTTTTGTTAGTAGTTAATTAACAGTCCTCCAAGTTTAGCTGGAATTTAGCCCGAAAGGTTTTGACAAATGTGATTGGTTGATGATATGACATTGGCCTATGTCTCTTCTTGCATTGCGCATAATATCAGATCTCAACAACGATTGGAGAAGTGTTTAACATCACCAGCACCACATCCTTGATATTTATCTTGTCGTAAGCTCAACGTGACTTCAAACAAGACCGTTTGGAATGTCACTTCTCAGCAAATGAATAGGAAGTCTGACTGAAATACAAGACAAATGTACCTTTTTTCTAAATTAGTGATGTTTTCATTTGTTGGTAAAATGCGGGACATGATTGTTTGGTTGTGGGACGAAAGGCCAAAATGCAGGACTGTACCGTACAATCTGGGACATGTGGTCACCCTACTTGAACCTTGAACCCTGAATCAGCTCTTTGTTTACATATGAAAGCATCTGGTTCTCACTGACGGTATTATTGTCCCTCATTCAAATACAATAATCCTGGAGTCACCTGCAGTCCAGCCAAATCCTTGACATGCTAACCTTTAACCACATTTTAGTATTTCCTCCTGGTTTGAGGCTATACATAACGTTTGCATCTGAGGATGCTCTTGAGCCAAAAGGGGTTGCCTATAGAGACATAAATATTCTACAGAAATTAGATAATTGGACAGAAAGCGGCAGACCTCGACACACCAAAAGTGTTTTTTTTAACCTGTGCAGCGGGAATGACCTGCTGGAAGGAAGTCAGGAAAAAGAGACTAGAATTCCCTGGTTGGGTTGATGGACACCATCCTCCCTATGGAGATTTAACTCTGTCACCCTCTCCCTGTGTCAGTGGAATGTGTTGGTGATTAGGTTTGTGTTGGGCAGAGAGGTCTGACTGAGGTCTGAAAGTCAATATATATAAAAAAAAAAAATAAAGTGTTCTTAACAGGGCGTGTTTTTTATTTTTACCCTGGATCAATATATATATATAATCTGATCTTTCACATCTACAAAAAGAAAATACACTCTTCCAGTTGTTCATAATCTTTCTCTCTTTTACTCTTTATTTCTTTCCCTCCCTCCTCTCCTCCTCCTATCCCCTACAGGTCAGCTACCACCTGCGGTTCAGCTTTAGTCCCCGTAATGCCCCGGCCAAGGAGAAGTCTGAGCTAAACATCAACAATGACTTTGACTGGCACACCCTCAACTTGTTCCCCCTCTTCCAACTGCCCGGGCCCAGGGAGCAGTACGACCTCCAGGGGGGCACGCCTGGTAAGCCTGTACCCTAATTGTAACCCTAAACGTAACCCTTAAGCTTACCATAGCCTTTGTACTCGTGAGGATGTGGGTAATGTTCCACAATGGAGAATGTTCCTTGTTTTACTATCCTTGAGGGGACTTTGAGGGATTTCCAGCACCCGTGAGAATAATATATGTATATATACATACACACATATACACACACACACACACACACACAGTGGGGCAAAAAAGTATTTAGTCAGCCACCAATTGTGCAAGTTCTCCCACTTAAAAAGATGAGAGAGGCCTGTAATTTTCATCAAAGGTACACTTCAACTATGACAGACAAAATGAGAAAAAAATTCCAGAAAATCACATTGTAGGATTTTTAATGAATTTATTTGCAAATTATGGTGAAAAATAAGTATTTGGTCAATAACAAAAGTTTATCTTAATACTTTGTTATATACCCTTTGTTGGCAATGACAGAGGTCAAATGTTTTCTGTAAGTCTTCACAAGGTTTTCACACACTGTTGCTGGTATTTTGGCCCATTCCACCATGCAGATCTCCTCTAGAGCAGTGATGTTTTGGGGCTGTTGCTGGGCAACACGGACTTTCAACTCCCTCCAAAGAGTTTCTATGGGGTTGAGATCCGGAGACTGGCTAGGCCACTCCAGGACCTTGAAATGCTTCTTATGAAGCCACTCCTTCATTGCCCAGGCAATGTGTTTGGGATCATTGTCATGCTGAAAGACCCAGCCACGTTTCATCTTCAATGCCCTTGCTGATGGAAGGAGGTTTTCACTCAAAATCTCACGATACATGGCCCCATTCATTCTTTCCTTTACACGGATGAGTCGTCCTGGTCCCTTTGCAGAAAAGCAGCCCCAAAGCATGATGTTTCCACCCCCATGCTTCACAGTAGGTATGGTTGGATGCAACTCGGCATTCTTTGTCCTCCAAACACGACGAGTTGAGTTTTTACCAAAAAGTTATATTTTGGTTTCATCTGACCATATGACATTCTCCAAATCTTCTGGATCATCCAAATGCTCTGTAGCAAACTTCAGACGGGCCTGGACATGTACTGGCTTAAGCAGGGGGACACGTCTGGCACTGCAGGATTTGAGTCCCTGGCGGCGTAGTGTGTTACTGATGGTAGGCTTTGTTACTTTGGTCCCAGCTCTCTGCAGGTCATTCACTAGGTCCCCCCGTGTGGTTCTGGGATTTTTGCTCACCGTTCTTGTGATCATTTTGACCCCACGGGGTGAGATCTTGCGTGGAGCCCCAGATCGAGGGAGATTATCAGTGGTCTTGTATGTCTTCCATTTCCTAATAATTGCTCGCACAGTTGATTTCTTCAAACCAAGCTGCTTACCTATTGCAGATTCAGTCTTCCCAGCCTGGTGCAGGTCTACAATTTTGTTTCTGGTGTCCTTTGACAGCTCTTTGGTCTTGGCCATAGTGGAGTTTGGAGTGTGACTGTTTGAGGTTGTGGACAGGTGTCTTTTATACTGATAACAGGTGCCATTAATACAGGTAACGAGTGGAGGACAGAGGAGCCTCTTAAAGAAGAAGTTACAGGTCTGTGAGAGCCAGAAATCTTGCTTGTTTGTAGGTGACCAAATACTTATTTTCCATCATAATTTGCAAATAAATTCATAAAAAATCCTACAATGTGTTTTTCTGGGTTTTTTTTTAAAGTGGGAGAACTTGCACAATTGGTGGCTAACTAAATACTTTTTTTGCCCCACTGTGTATACACACACACACACACACACACACACAGTCTCAGGCTTCATACGTTTGTGTTTGCCTGTTCATATTGCCTGTGTACATGTTAAGACAGATTACTGATAAGACAGAGAGAGTGAGGGAAAGTGTTGAAAGACGAGGGTGGTGAGGGTGGGGGGAAGACGTGAAATGGGAATGATAAATTCAGAGCGGGTCAGAAGGAATTGGAGAGAAGGGTATCAAATTATTTTTATGGGTGACCGTCCATTCCAATCATTTCTGTAATAAGAATATTTTGCCTTGACAATCCTGATTATTTGACAGGGCAGAGGAGCAATATAATATTTATAATATTTAAAAGATAAGTACACCATTATACACTCACTGGATGAGAACTCCAGGGTTGTGTTCATTAGGCACCAAACGGACTGAAACAGGGAGGAACTATCTGGACTGGTTCAATAAGAAATACTCCTTTTTGTGTTCCGTTGCAAAACATATTCAGTTGCGTGCCCTAATGAACACCACCCTGATCTGGCATCCATGTTGGTTAATCAGACATTATTGACAGTGAATCTTTTCAAGCATAAACACAGTAAATATAGAAAACAAACACCAAGTGTTTCTGCAGGCTCCTTCGGGAACAGTGGAACAGAGCCAGATACGAGAGGAAGGAGTTTGTGTGTGTGTGTGGAGAGACCGTAGCTGTCTGAAGTAGAGGTCGACCGATTATGATTTTTCAACGCCGATACCGATTATTGGAGGACCAAAAAAGCCGGTTCCGATTTAATAAATACATACATTTAAAAAAAAAACAACAACACCAAAAAAAACATGTATTTGTAATAATGACAATTACAACAATACTGAATTAACACCTATTTTAACTTAATACATCAATAAAATCAACTTAGGCTCAAGTAGATAATGAAACATGTTCAATCAAACAGTGTTGGAGAAGAAAGTAAAAGTGCAATATGTGCTATGTAAGAAAGCTAACGTTTCAGTTCCTTGCTCAGAACATATGAAAGCTGGTGGTTCCTTTTAACATGAGTCTTCAATATTCCCAGGTAAGAAGTTTTGGGTTGTAGTTATTATAGGACTATTTCCCTCTATACCATTTGTATTTCATTAACCTTTGACTATTGGATGTTCTTATTGGCACTTTAGTATTGCCAGTGTAACAGTATAGCTTCCGTCCCACTCCTCGCTCCTCCCTGGGCTCAAACCAGCAACACAACGACAACAGCCACCACATTGAAGCAGCGTTACCCATGCAGAGCAAGGAAAACAACCACCCCAAGGCTCAGAGCGAGTGAAGTTTGAAACGCTATTAGCGCGCGCTAACTAGCCAGCCATTTCACTTTGGTCACACCAGCCTCATCTCGGGAGTTGATAGGCTTGAAGTCATAAACAGCGCAATGCTTGACGCACAACGAAGAGCTGCTGGCAAAACGCACGAAAGTGCTGTTTGAATGCATGTTTACGCGCCTGCTTCTGCCTACCACCGCTCAGTCAGATACTTGTATGCTCAGTCAGATTATATGCAACAAAGGACACGCTAGACAATATCTAGTAATATCATCAACCATGTGTAGTTAACTAGTGATTATGATTGATTGTTTTTTTATAAGATAAGTTTAATGCTAGCTAGCAACTTACCTTGGCTTACTGCATTTGCGTAACAGGCAGTCTCCTTGTGGAGTGCAACGAGAGAGAGGCAGGTCGTAATTGCTTTGGACTAGTTAACTGTAAGGTTGCAAGGTTGGATCCCCCGAGCTGACAAGGTGAAAATCTGTCTTTCTGCCCCTGAACGAGGCAGTTAACCCACCGTTCCTAGGCCGTCATTGAACATCAGAATTAAATGTTTATGTAATAATAAAAAATCGGCAAATCGGCGCCCAAAAATATTGATTTCCGATTGTTATGAAAACTTGAAATCGGCCCTAAATAATCGGCCATTCCGATTAATCGGTCGACCTCTAGTCTGAAGCATGACAAACACTTTTTTATTTTTATTAAACGCAACTCTACTTTGCATGAAAGTGACCCCTAAGTGGCATATACAATATAACATGTAAACCTGTACTCCTTCACAGGAGTCATTATCTTGTGTTCACAGATCACACACTCGATGGGAGAGTTTTAGCTATTTGCACAGCCACTTGAAAGATAACCTTTCCTCCTTGCTCCCGCTATGTTCCCATGGCAACCCTTGCTCTGTGTCACAGGGCAACAGTGTTTGGCTGAGCCCTGTAATCTAGTGATACCCCCTTGTCACACTACCTTTCCAACCCAAATGGTATTTTTCACAGCTTTGCCTTCATCATCAGGAAACTTTTTTTTTTTTTTGTCCATCCATATATATTCACTTTTCTCTCTGATAAATGGTGACGGCTCAGATATTTTAAAAATATTTTCCAGAATATATCCAGAAACGATGGTGGTGGTTGCGTAACAAGTCGTGTATTAAATTGAGAATAGGATGTTGTTGAGATTTGCCCCATCTTTTTGCTCATGGCTCCAGATCCTCCATTTTAGACCCTGCTCTTTTGATTCCCTTCCTCCTTCCTCTTTGAAGCTATGTCAATATTCTGACTCTCAAAAGAGAAAGAGATGATGAACGAGTGATGAGAACTGGCGTTCTGGTGTTCTCTACTGAGCCAGACCTTTGATCTCAAATTAAGTGGCTGTGTTAATGTGTCTCTAATGGGAGATATCAGGGTCATATTTATTAAAGCACACAATGGAAAACATTTACGAAAATGTTTCAGTGTTAAAAAAAAAATTGGTGCCTAATGAATATGGCCCAAGGCTCGCCTAGAGGAAACCATTCCAGTCTACCTGACAATAACCACAAAGAGTTTCAGTCAGAATTCATGAATTTTTAATATGGATTAAAAAGTGTTCATCATTACTGAGGCCTACCTCCTGCCTCTTTAAGCCGTCTATCCCTTCATCAGTTCAGATTATTCAGTGAGTAGCTGTTGTCAGTATATGTTAAAATGAACTTCTGGTGGGGTTAAGGAATGATCTGGTAAAAAGGTCAGAATGAGTCCTCATTTCCTGTTTATCTCCATGGTAATGGAAGAGTGTCATACTTAGAACCAGACGTTTTTTCCCCACCAGTATACAGTATCACATGAACAGGAAAAACAATGGGCCCAAGGTATAGATGCTGAGAATGGGTCCTAGTAAGATGGCGCTGGAGAATGCAGGCAGATGTTTTACGTGGCCCCAGCCAATATTTGTTTGTTGCTTATATGCGTTGTTCGCCGAGTTACGGGGAAGATTAAACTGCCAACTACCAAAAACTGTAACATCTTATGCTCCACTTGAGTTGTGGCTGAATGACGACAATATTATCATACAGCTGGCTGGTTATACGATGTACCGGAAGGATAGAACATAGGCGTCTGGTAAGACAAGGGGCGGCGGTCTATGTATTTTTGTAAACAACAGCCGGTGCATGATATCTAAGGAAGTCTCGAGCTATTGTTCGCCTGAGAGTTTTCATCTGTATTCTTTGTATCTGTTTACATACCACACAGACTGATGCTGGCACTAAACGCTGAACTGAATGAGCTGTATTCCGCCATAAGCAAACAGTAAAACATGACTTGGGTTTCAGACTAACATTGTCAGGAGACTTATTAAAGAACCTCCCTAGGCTGTAGCACATGTTTATGCTGATCCATGGGGAGGAGTGCACAAGGGCCCACATTGTGAGAATTGGGATGTAGTTATTCTAACATAACCCGGTTCCTCTCCGTAGGTTACTTCCGCGAGGGCTTCCTGGCTGTGCAGCATGCGGTCAACAAGGCCATCATGCGTTCCTATAACAGCACAGGAGCAACCTGGCTCTTCTCCCACACCCGGGTGGTCCTCCGCCGATTCCCCTTCCCGCCGTTCATCTACGACGTGTTCATCCTGGCCATCCAGAACCAGCTGCCCCTCCTCCTGGTGCTGAGCCTCACCTATACCTCTCTGAACATCGTGAGGGCCGTGGTGCAGGAGAAGGAGAGGAAGCTCAAGGTGGGTGAGGGGGTGGATTACCTGTCAGTCAAACAAACGGTCCATCTCACTCTACTTACTCTCTACAGGAGTACATGCGGATGATGGGCCTCAGTAACTGGCTGCACTGGATGGCCTGGTTCCTCATGTTCTTCCTCTTCCTCGCCATCTCCATGTTCTTCGTCACGCTGCTCTTCTGCATCAAGGTGAGTTTGCACTTTACATAACGGTTATGTTATAAAACGCAAACAAAAACACTTAACTAGTCTTTTCTTTCTATTGCTTTGAGGAGGGGAATTATTTTTCATTCAGTGTGTTTAGTATTCATGATGATAATGATGTTCTTTCCTGTCCTGGCCCTTTCTAGGTGAGCCCTAATGGAGCTGTGTTGACCTATAGTGACCCCACCCTGGTCTTTGTCTTCCTGCTTGTCTTTGCCGTGGCAACCATCAACTTCAGCTTCATGATCAGTGCCTTCTTCTCAAGAGGTGTGTGTGTGTGTTTCAAGAGGTTTGTTTGTGTGTGTCTCAAAATGTCTGTCCGACCTTCCATCTGTCTGTTTATTCATGGTTTTCTAAAACCTCAGCCGTCCTGTGCTATCTGAGAGATGCTCTATTGTGTATAGTATGTTCTGTTACAGTTGAAGTTGGAAGTTTACATACACTTAGGTTGGAGTCATTAACTTGTTTTTCACCCACTCCTCACATTTCTTGTTAACAAACTATAGTTTTGGCAAGTCGGTTAGGACATCTACTTTGTGGGAAAATTATGTGGATATATGGAAGCAACATCTCAAGACATCAGTTAAAGTTTGGTCGCAAATGGGTCTTTCAAATGGACAATGACCCCAAGCATACTTCCAAAGTTGTGGCAAAATGGCTTAAGGACAACAAAGTCAAGGTATTGGAGTGGCCATCACAAACCCCTGACCCCAATCCCATAGAAAATTTGTGGGCAGAGCTGAAAAAGCATGTGCGAGCAAGGAGGCCTACATACCTGACTCAGTTACACCAGCTCTGTCAGGAGGAATGGGCCAAAATTCTTATTATGGGAAGCTTGTGGAAGGCTACCCAAAACGTTTGACCCAAATTAAACAATTTAAAGTCAATGCTACCAAATACTAATTGAGTGTATGTGAACTTCTGACCCACTGGGAATGTGATGAAAGAAATAAAAGCTGAAATCATTCTCTCTACTATTATTCTGACATTTCACATTCTTAAAATATATTGTTGATCCTAACTGACCTAAAACAGGGAATTTCTACTAGGATTAAATGTCAGGAATTGTGAAACTGAGTTTAAATGTATTTGTCTAAGATGTATGTAAACTTCCGACTTCAACCGTAAATGTAGTGTAGATCATATTATTTGACTCTCCTGAGGTTGTTTCGTCTTTCCTCTGAGTGAACAGCAGTAAACCAGCTCCATCAGTCATTGAGTGAACAGCAGTAAACCAGCTCCATCAGTCATTGAGTGAACAGCAGTAAACCAGCTCCATCAGTCATTGAGTGAACAGCAGTAAACCAGCTCCATCAGTCATTGAGTGAGTGAACAGTAAACCAGCTCCATCAGTAAACCAGCTCCATCAGTCATTGAGTGAACAGCAGTAAACCAGCTCCATCAGTCATTGAGTGAACAGCAGTAAACCAGCTCCATCATTCATTGAGTGAACAGCAGTAAACCAGCTCCATCAGTCATTGAGTGAACAGCAGTAAACCAGCTCCATCAGTCATTGAGTGAACAGCAGTAAACCAGCTCCATCAGTCATTGAGTGAACAGCAGTAAACCAGCTCCATCAGTCATTGAGTGAACAGCAGTAAACCAGCTCCATCAGTCATTGAGTGAACAGCTCCAGTAAACCAGCTCCATCAGTCATTTGAGTGAAGTCATTGAGTGAAGCAGTAAACCAGCTCCATCAGTCATTGAGTGAACAGCAGTAAACCAGCTCCATCAGTCATTGAGTGAACAGCAGTAAACCAGCTCCATCAGTCATTGAGTGAACAGCAGTAAACTAGCTCCATCAGTCATTGGAGCCTGGAAGATGGGCAATCAAATGTCTATTCAGCCTCATGGAATAATTAAACAGTCACTCAATGTGACAAACTGGAACAAAGGGAGAGGAGATGTGGTGAAAAACCTGTATGTCTACACGTTTATGTTTAGCAGCCAATACACATGCTTGGGAGGTTTATGTTCTAATCGAATGCGATTGATGCTATATGATACATTACATTTCCAGTTTAACACATCCTGGGTGTTGAGCTATTAATCTCGGCACAATGCGGATGTTGCTCTTTATCCCCGCTGGTGTGGTCAGAGTTGTGCTGTATTGGAAAGATGACTTGTGAGGTACGCAAAAAATTATGTCAACTAGTCTCCGGACTGACTTTACAGAGGTTGTGTGGTTGTTCTGGTCACCGTTGTCAGGGTTATGTTCAGAAAGGCACACTGTAGAAAAAAAGTTTCAAAACGTAAAACAAAAATAAGTGTTTCTTATTGGGTACCTCCTCATTTCACTCAGTTTCGAAAGGTTTTCTTGGTTTGTGCGGACTGAACATGACCGAGGATTAAAGCACAGCCAATCACACACAGCCAATCTCACACAGGCGCATTTGGTTATTGCTAATATCATACCCTCACACAAAAAGGTAATGGTGATTATTAAATGGCCTTCAGTTGATTACGCTTGATAGTCCTTTATCATTTCTCTTTCACAATTTCTTTCTTCTATACTTCCATATCTTTTCGAACAAAAAAGTCCAGTCCAATTTCTCCAAATCGTTCCTCAACAAAAGAGTGCAGATGGAGATCAAAATGATCTGTGATTGTGTTCAAGACCAATTTGGACTCTGGTGTAATCAGACAAGCTGTTATTTACTCCCAGCAGCCATACAATTTCTGTCAGGCTTTGGCTTGTAAAAGAGTAGCTGAAAGCTTAGCAAATTAAAACGTTGAAATTGCGTCTGATTACGGTGTGCATGATATATTATAAAGGGCTTTTAGCTGGCCTCAGCTGTGCCTGGCCCCTAGTCACAACAGGACCCCTCTCCAGGTGGCCTTCCGCTGCCTGAAACTCTGACCTCCTGCAGAGTTAGGTGAGTGGGTACTCTCATTCAGATCTGAACTGCAGAGTTAGGTGAGTGGGTACTCACATTCAGATCAGAACTGCAGAGTTAGGTGAGTGGGTATTCCCATTGACGGGCTCCTTGGCGTGACTCTGCAAAGGGGGCTTCATTTAAATTCAGGAAGCAAACTGAAACACAATTTCTTCATTGCTTTTTGCTTCTTGCTTCTTGCTGGTAGTAATGGAGGAATCAGCCAGGCCTGAATGTTGGGGTCCACTGGGGACTGGATCAGGGGCTGATGTGGATGGAGAGCCCCTTTGTGTGCTGTGGAGTTTTTAGTGTCTTGCGTTTAGAGATGAGGCATTTCTTCCTTTGTCTTTATTTCTCCCTGTCTCGCTCTCTCAATTCAGTTTAAGGGGCTTTATTGGCATGGGAACCATATGCTTGCATTGCCAAATAAAGTGAAATAGATTATAAACAATAAAGCATTTCTGTAAAAATTACACTTACAAAAGTTTCAAAATAATAGTTTTGTATGAAATGTCATATGTCTATATACAGTGTTGTAGTGAGGTGCAAACGGTTAAAGAACAAAAGGGAAAATAAATCAACATAAATATGGGTTGTATTTACAATGGTGTTTGTTCTTCACTGGTTGCCCTTTTCTTGTGGCAACAGGTCACAAATCTTGCTGCTGTGATGGCACACTGGAATTTCACCAGATCAATATGGGAGATTATCAACATTGGATTTGTTTACACATTCTTTGTGGGTCTGTGTAATCTGCGGAAAATATCTGTCTCACGCTCTCTATCGCCTTTATTTCTGTTGTTTTACCACTCCCCCATTTGTCAGGAAAAGGTAGAGTAGCTCATCCTCTTCTCTCTCCACCTCTCCTCACTCTTTCTCCCTCTCCTGCTGTCAGGTAGCACCTGGCCTCTCTGGGGACTGAATTATTAATGTCCCTTGGAGGAAAAGCAGGTGGAATTTTCTGTGAGTAATGTTTCTCGCGTTCTTTCTCTCTCCCCTCTCTCTGTCTCTCTCTCAATGTGTGCTAGTCTGAAAGGAATGCAGGTTGAAGGAATAGCAAATACAGATAGCCTATCTCTTGTTCAACAGACGGGCACAGAATAACTATTTTAAGATTAATCTTCGACCCTGGCATTGCACACACAGGACCAATGAGTCCCCTGTTCTAACTACCTCTCCCTGGCCCAGAGTTGTCTTCTACGTAATTACCCATGGAGTTGATGGGTGAACAGAGGCTGAATACTGCCTTCACATCTAATCTGAAAGGATGGAGGAGGTTATCTTTCTCCTCTTCTCTCGCTCTCTCGGCTCTCTCGAGACGCTCTCTCGAGACGCTCTCTCTCTCTCGAGACGCTCTCTCTCTCTCTCGAGACGCTCTCTCTCTCTCGAGACGCTCTCTCTCTCTCTCGAGACGCTCTCTCTCTCGAGACGCTCTCTCTCTCTCGAGACGCTCTCTCTCTCTCGAGACGCTCTCTCTCTCTCGAGACGCTCTCTCTCTCTCTCTCGAGACGCTCTCTCTCTCTCGAGACGCTCTCTCTCTCTCGAGACGCTCTCTCTCTCGAGACGCTCTCTCTCTCTCGAGACGCTCTCTCTCTCGAGACGCTCTCTCTCTCTCTCGAGACGCTCTCTCTCTCGAGACGCTCTCTCTCTCTCTCGAGACGCTCTCTCTCTCTCGAGACGCTCTCTCTCTCGAGACGCTCTCTCTCTCTCGAGACGCTCTCTCTCTCTCGAGACGCTCTCTCTCTCTCGAGACGCTCTCTCTCGAGACGCTCTCTCTCTCTCGAGACGCTCTCTCTCTCTCGAGACGCTCTCTCTCTCTCTCTCGAGACTCTCTCTCTCTCTCTCTCGAGACGCTCTCTCTCTCTCTCGAGACGCTCTCTCTCTCTCTCTCGCTCTCTCTCTCTCTCTCTCGAGACGCTCTCTCTCTCTCTCTCTCTCGAGACGCTCTCTCTCTCTCTCTCTCTCGTCTCGCTCTCTCTCTCTCTCTCGAGACGCTCTCTCTCTCGAGACGCTCTCTCTCTCTCTCTCTCGACGCTCTCTCTCTCGAGACGCTCTCTCTCTCTCGAGACGCGCTCTCTCTCTCTCTCGAGACGCGCTCTCTCTCTCTCTCGAGACGCTCTCTCTCTCTCTCGAGACGCTCTCTCTCTCTCTCGAGACGCTCTCTCTCTCTCTCGACGCTCTCTCTCTCGAGACGCTCTCTCTCTCTCGAGACTCTCTCTCTCTCTCGAGACGCTCTCTCTCTCTCTCGAGACGCTCTCTCTCTCTCGACTCTCTCTCTCTCTCTCTCTCGAGACGCTCTCTCTCTCTCTCTCGAGACGCTCTCTCTCTCTCTCTCTCGAGACGCTCTCTCTCTCTCTCTCTCTCTCTCTCGAGACGCTCTCTCTCTCTCGAGACGCTCTCTCTCTCTCTCGAGACGCTCTCTCTCTCTCTCGAGACGCTCTCTCTCTCTCGAGACGCTCTCTCTCTCTCGAGACGCTCTCTCTCTCTCGAGACGCTCTCGAGACGCTCTCTCTCTCTCTCGAGACGCTCTCTCTCTCTCTCTCTCGAGACGCTCTCTCTCTCTCTCTCTCGAGACGCTCTCTCTCTCTCTCGACGCTCTCTCTCTCTCTCGAGACGCTCTCTCTCTCTCTCGAGACGCTCTCTCTCTCTCGAGACGCTCTCTCTCTCTCTCTCGAGACGCTCTCTCTCTCTCTCTCTCGAGACGCGCTCTCTCTCTCTCGAGACGCTCTCTCTGTCTCTCTCTCTCTCGAGACGCTCTCTCTCTCTCTCTCGAGACGCTCTCTCTCTCTCTCTCGAGACGCTCTCTCTCTCGAGACGCTCTCTCTCTCTCGAGACGCTCTCTCTCTCTCGAGACGCTCTCTCTCTCTCTCGAGACGCTCTCTCTCTCTCTCGAGACGCTCTCTCTCTCTCTCGAGACGCTCTCTCTCTCTCTCGAGACGCTCTCTCTCTCTCTCTCTCTCTCTCTCTCGAGACGCTCTCTCTCTCTCTCGAGAGACGCTCTCTCTCTCTCTCGAGACGCTCTCTCTCTCTCTCGAGACGCTCTCTCTCGAGACGCTCTCTCTCTCTCTCTCGAGACGCTCTCTCTCTCTCTCTCTCTCGAGACGCTCTCTCTCGAGACTCTCTCTCTCGAGACGCTCTCTCTCTCTCTCGAGACGCTCTCGAGACGCTCTCTCTCTCGACGCTCTCTCTCTCTCTCGAGACGCTCTCTCTCTCTCTCGACGACTCTCTCTCTCTCTCTCGAGACGCTCTCTCTCTCTCTCTCGAGACTCTCTCTCTCTCTCGAGACGCTCTTCTCTCTCGAGACGCTCTCTCTCTAGACTCTCTCTCGAGACGCTCTCTCTCTCTCTCTCGAGACGCTCTCTCGAGACTCTCTTGAGACGCTTTCTCGAGACGCTCTCTCTCTCTCTCGAGACGCTCTCGAGACTCGCTCTCTCTCTCTCTCGAGACGCTCTCTCTCTCTCTCGAGACGCTCTCTCTCTCTCGAGACGCTCTCTCTCTCTCGAGACGCTCTCTCTCGACGCTCTCTCGAGACGCTCTCTCTCTCTCTCGAGACGCTCTCTCTCTCTCTCTCGAGACGCTCTCTCTCTCGAGACGCTCTCTCTCTCTCTCTCGAGACGCTCTCTCTCTCGAGACGCTCTCTCTCTCTCTCTCTCGAGACGCTCTCGAGACTCTCTCTCGAGACGCTCTCTCTCTCTCGAGACGCTCTCTTCTCTCTCTCGAGACGCTCTTCTCTCTCTCTCGAGACGCTCTCTCGAGACGCTCTCTCTCTCGAGACGCTCTCTCTCTCTCGAGACGCTCTCTCTCTCTCGAGACGCTCTCTCTCTCTCGAGACGCGCTCTCTCTCTCTCGAGACGCTCTCTTCGAGCTCTCTCTCTCGAGACGCTCTCTCTCTCTCTCGAGACGCTCTCTCTCGAGACGCTCTCTCTCTCGAGACGCTCTCTCTCTCTCGAGACGCTCTGAGACTCTCTCTCTCGAGACGCTCTCTCTCTCTCTCGAGACGCTCTCTCTCTCTCTCTCGAGACGCTCTCTCTCTCTCGAGACGCTCTCTCGACGCTCTCTCTCTCTCGAGACGCTCTCTCGCTCTCTCTCTCGAGACGCTCTCTCTCTCTCTCTCGAGACGCTCTCTCTCTCTCTCGAGACGCTCTCTCTCTCTCTCTCTCTCGCTCTCTCTCTCGAGACGCTCTCTCTCTCTCTCGAGACGCTCTCTCTCTCTCGAGACGCTCTCTCTGTCTCTCGAGACGCTCTCTCTCTCTCTCGAGACGCGCTCTCTCTCTCTCGAGACGCTCTCTCTCTCTCGAGACGCTCTCTCTCTCTCTCGAGACGCTCTCTCTCTCTCGAGACGCTCTCTCTCTCTCTCTCTCTCTCTCTCTCTCTCTCTCTCTCGAGACGCTCTCTCTCTCTCGACGCTCTCTCTCGAGACGCTCTCTCGAGACTCTCTCTCTCGAGACGCTCTCTCACTCTCTCTCTCGAGACGACGCTCTCTCTCTCGAGACGCTCTCTTCTCTCGAGACGCTCTCTCTCGAGACGCTTCTCTTCTCTCGAGACGTTTTCTCTCGAGACGCTCTTCTCTCTCGACGCTCTCTCTCGACGCTCTCTCTCTCTCTCGACGCTCTCTCTCGACGCTCTCTCTCTCTCTCGAGACGCGCTCTCTCTCTCTCGACGCTCTCTCTCTCTCTCTCTCTCTCTCTCTCGACGACGCTCTCTCTCTCGAGACGCTCTCTCTCTCTCTCTCTCTCTCTCTCTCTCTCGAGACGCTCTCTCTCTCGAGACGCTCTCTCTCGACGCTCTCTCTCGAGACGCTCTCTCTCTCGAGACGCTCTCTCTCTCTCTCTCGAGACGCTCTCTCTCTCTCGAGACGCTCTCTCTCTCTCTCTCTCGAGACTCTCTCTCTCTCGAGACGCTCTCTCTCGAGACGCTCTCTCTCTCGAGACGCTCTCTCTCTCTCTCGAGACGCTCTCTCTCTCTCTCGACGCTCTCTCTCTCTCGACGCTCTCTCTCTCTCTCGACGCTCTCGCTCTCTCGAGACGCTCTCTCTCTCTCGACGCTCTCTCGAGACGCTCTCTCGAGACGCTCTCTCGAGACGCTCTCTCTCTCGACGCTCTCTCTCTCTTCTCTCTCTCTCTCTCTCGACGCTCTCTCTCTCTCTCGACGCTCTCTCTCGACGCTCTTTCTCGACGCTCTCTCTCGACGCTCTCTCTCGACGCTCTCTCTCGACGCTCGAGACGCTCTCTCTCTCTCGAGACGCTCTCTCTCTCTCTCGACGCTCTCTCTCGACGCTCTCTCTCGACGCTCTCTCTCGACGCTCTCTCTCGACGCTCTCTCTCGACGCTCTCTCTCTCGACGCTCTCTCTCTCTCTCGAGACGCTCTCTCTCTCTCTCTCGAGACGCTCTCTCTCTGTCTCGAGACGCTCTCTCTCTTTCGGCGCTCTCGCTCGCTCTCTCTCGGCGCTCTCGCTCGCTCTCTCTCTCTCGGCGCTCTCGCTCGCTCTCTCTCTCGGCGCTCTCGCTCGCTCTCTCTCTCGGCGCTCTCTCTCTCGGCGCTCTCTCTCGGCGCTCTCTCTCGGCGCTCTCTCTCTCTCTCGCGCTCTCTCTCGCGCTCTCTCTCTCTCGCGCTCGCTCTCTCTCTCTCTCTCTCGCGCGCTCGCTCTCTCTCTCTCTCTCGCGCGCTCTATATCTCTCTCTCTCTCTCTCGCGCGCTCGCTCTCTCTTCTCTATTTCAGCTCGCTCTCTCTCTCGCTCTCTCTCTCGGCTCTCTCTCTCTCTCGGCGCTCTCTCTTTCGGTGCTCTTGGCACTCTCTTTCTCGCGCTCTCTCTCGGCTCGCTCGCTCGCTCTCTCTCTCTCTTCGCTCTCGCTCTCTCTCTCTCTCTCTCGAGACGCTCTCTCTCTCGAGACGCTCTCTCTCGAGACGCTCTCTCTCTCTCGAGATGCTCTCTCTCTCTCGCGCTCTCGCTCGCTCTCTCTCTCGGCGCTCTCGCTCGCTCTCTCTCTCGCGCTTCTCTCTCGGCGCTCTCTCTCTCTCGGCGCTCTCGCTCGCTCTCTCGCTCGCTCTCTCTCTCTCTCGGCGCGCTCGCTCGCTCTCTCTCGGCACTCTCGCTCGCTCTCTCTCTCGGCGCTCTCTCTTTCGGTGCTCTTGGCACTCTCTTTCTCGGCGCTCTCTCTTTCTCGCTCTCTCTCTGCGCTCTTGGCGCTCTCTTTCTCGGCGCTCTCTCTAGGTGCTCTCGCTCTCTCTCTCGGCGCTCTCTTCGGTGCTCTTGGCACTCTCTTTCTCGCTCTCTCTCGCGACGCTCGCTCTCTCTCTCTCTCGCCTTCGAGCTCTCTCTCTCTCTCGCCGCTCTCTCTCTCTCGCTCTCTCTCGAGACGCTCTCTTTCTCGCTCTCTCTCGCCGCTCTCTCTCTTCGCGCGCTCTCTTTCTCGCTCTCTCTCTCTCGGCGCGCTCTCTTTCTCGCTCTCTCTCTCTCGCCGCTCTCTCTCTCTCGGCACTCTTTCTTTCTCGGCACTCTCTCTCTCGGTGCTCTTGGCGCTCTCTTTCTCGGTGCTCTCTCTAGGTTCTCTCGCTCTCTGTCTCGGCGCTCTCGCTCTCTGTCTCGGCGCTCTCGCTCTCTGTCTCGGCGCTCTCGCTCTCTGTCTCGGCGCTCTCGCTCTCTGTCTCGGCGCTCTCGCTCTCTGTCTCGGCGCTCTCTGTCTCGGCGCTCTCGCTCTCTGTCTCGGCGCTCTCGCTCTCTGTCTCGGCGCTCTCGCTCTCTCTCTCGGCGCGCGCTCTCTCTCTCTCGAGACGCTCTCTCTCTCTCGAGACGCTCTCTCTCTCTCGAGACGCTCTCTCTCTCTCGAGACGCTCTCTCTCTCGAGACGCTCTGTCGCTCTCTCGCGCTCTCGCTCGCTCTCTCGGCGCTCTCTCTCGCTCTCTCTCGGCGCTCTCTCTCGCTCTCTCTCGCGCTCTCTCTCGCTCTCTCTCGGCGCTCTCTCTCGCTCTCTCTGGCGCTCTCTCTCGCTCTCTCTCGGCGCTCTCGCTCTCTCGCTCTCTCTCTCTCACTCACTCTCTCTCGCACTCTCTCTCGCACGCTCTCTCTCTCGGCACTCTCTCTTTCGGTGCTCTTGGCACTCTCTCTCTCTCGGCACTCTCTCTTTCTCGGCGCTCTCTCTCGGCGCTCTCGCTCTCTCTCTCGGCGCTCTCGCTCTCTCTCTCGGCGCTCTCGCTCTCTCTCTCGGCGCTCTCGCTCTCTCTCGGCGCTCTCTCTCTCTCGCGCTCTCGCTCTCTCTCTGCGCTCTTGGCGCTCTCTTTCTCGGGGCTCTCTCTAGGTGCTCTCGCTCTCTCTCTCTGCGCTCTCTCTTTCGGTGCTCTTGGCACTCTCTTTCTCGGCGCTCTCTCTCGGCTCGCTCGCTCGCTCTCTCTCTCTCGCCGCTCTCGCTCTCTCTCTCTCGGCGCTCTCTCTCTCTCGGCGCTCTTTCTTTCTCGGCACTCTCTCTCTCTGCGCTCTCTTTCTCGCTCTCTCTCTCTCGCCGCTCTCTCTCTCGGCACTCTTTCTTTCTCGGCACTCTCTCTCTATCGGCGCTCTTGGCGCTCTCTTTCTCGGTGCTCTCTCTAGGTGCTCTCGCTCTCTGTCTCGGCGCTCACGCTCTCTGTCTCGCGCTCTCTGTCTCGGCGCTCTCGCTCTCTGTCTCGGCGCTCTCGCTCTCTGTCTCGGCGCTCTCGCTCTCTGTCTCGGCGCTCTCGCTCTCTGTCTCGGCGCTCTCGCTCTCTGTCTCGGCGCTCTCGCTCTCTGTCTCGGCGCTCTCGCTCTCTGTCTCGGCGCTCTCGCTCTCTGTCTCGCGCTCTCGCTCTCTGTCTCGGCGCTCTCTGTCTCGGCGCTCTCTGTCTCGGCGCTCTCTGTCTCGGCGCTCTCTGTCTCGGCGCTCTCTGTCTCGGCGCTCTCTGTCGGCGCTCTCTGTCTCGGCGCTCTCTGTCTCGGCGCTCTCTGTCTCGGGCGCTCTGTCGCGCTCTCTGTCTCGGCGCTCGCGCTCTGTCTCGGCGCTCTCGCTCTGTCTCGGCGCTCTCGCTCTCTGTCTCGGCGCTCTCGCTCTCTGTCTCGGCGCTCTCGCTCTCTGTCTCGGCGCTCTCGCTCTCTGTCTCGGCGCTCTCTCGGCTCTCTTTCTTTCTCTGCGCTCTCTTTCTCGGCGCTCTCGCTCGCTCTCTCTCTCGCTCTCTCTCGGCACTCTCTCTCTCTCGGCGCTCTCTCTTTCGGTGCTCTTGGCACTCTCTCTCTCGGCACTCTCTCTTTCTCGCTCTCTCTCGGCGCTCTCGCTCTCTCTTTCTCGCTCTCTCTCGCGCTCTTGGCGCTCTCTTTCTCGCTCTCTCTAGGTGCTCTCGCTCTCTCTCGCTCTCTCTCTCTCGCGCTCTCGCTCTCTCTCTCTCCGCGCTCTCTTTCTCGCTCTCGCTCTCTCGCGCTCTCGCTCTCTCTCTCTCGCGCTCTCTCTCTCGGCGCGCTCTCTTTCTCGCTCTCTCTCTCTCGCGCTCTCTCTTTCGGTGCTCTTGGCACTCTCTTTCTCGCTCTCTCTCGCCGCTCTCGCTCTCTCTCTCTCTGCGCTCTCTTTCTCGCTCTCTCTCTCTCTCGCTCTCGCTCTCTCTCTCGCGCTCTCTCTCGGCGCGCTCTCTTTCTTCGCTCTCTCTCTCTCGCGCTCTCGCTCTCTCTCTCTCGGCATTCTTTCTTTCTCGGCACTCTCTCTCTCTCGGCGCTCTTGGCGCTCTTTTCGGTGCTCTCTCGGCGCTCTTTTCGGTGCTCTCTCGCGCTCTCGCTCTCTGTCTCGGGCGCTCTCGCTCTCTGTCTCGGGCGCTCTCGCTCTCTGTCTCGCGCTCTCGCTCTCTGTCTCGGGCGCTCTCTGTCTCGGGCGCTCTGTCTCGGCGCTCTCTGTCTCGCTCTCTGTCTCGGCGCTCTCTGTCTCGGGCGCTCTGTCTCGCGCTCTCTGTCTCGGCGCTCTGTCTCGGCGCTCTCTGTCTCGGCGCTTCTGTCGGCGCTTGTCTCGGGCGCTCTCTGTCTCGGCGCTTGTCTCGGGGCGCTCTCTGTCTCGGGGCGCTTCTGTCTCGGGCGCTCTCTGTCGGGCTCTCTGTCTCGGCGCTCTCGCTCTCTGTCTCGCGCTCTCGCTCTGTCTCGGCGCTCTCGCTCTGTCTCGCGCGCTCGCTCTCTGTCTCGCGCTCTCGCTCTCTGTCTCGCGCTCTCGCTCTCTGTCTGGCGCTCTCGCTCTCTGTCTCGGCGCTCTCTCGGCTCTCTTTCTTTTCTCTGCGCTCTCTTTCTCGGCGCTCTCGCTCGCTCTCTCTCTCGCTCTCTCTCGGCACTCTCTCTCTCTCGGCGCTCTCTGTCTCGGCGCTCTCTGTCTCGGCGCTCTGTCTCGGCGCTCTCTGTCTCGGGCGCTCTCTGTCTCGGCGCTCTCTGTCTCGGCGCTCTCTGTCTCGGCGCGCTCTGTCTCGGCGCTCTCTGTCTCGGCGCTCTCTGTCTCAGCGCTCTCTCTTTCGGTGCTCTTGGCACTCTCTCTCTCTCGGCACTCTCTCTTTCTCGGCGCTCTCTCTCGCGCTCTCGCTCTCTCTCGGGCGCTCTCGCTCTCTCTCGGCGCTCTCGCTCTCTCTCTCGCGCTCTCGCTCTCTCTTCGGCGCGCGCTCTCGCTCTTTCTCGGCGCTCTCGCTCTCTCTCTCGCGCTCTCTCTCTCGCGCTCTCTCTCTTCGCGCTCTCGCTCTCTCTCTCGCGCTCTCGCTTCTCTCTCGCGCTCTCGCTCTCTCTGCGCTCGCGCTCTCTCTTGCTCTCGCTCTCTCTCTCTGCGCTCTCTCTTTCGGTGCTCTTGGCACTCTCTTTCTCGGCGCTCTCTCTCGCCGCTCTCGCTCTCTCTCTCTCTGCGCTCTCTTTCTCGCTCTCTCTCTCTCGCCGCTCTCGCTCTCTCTCTCTCGGCGCTCTCTCTCTCGGCGCGCTCTCTTTCTCGCTCTCTCTCTCTCGCCGCTCTCGCTCTCTCTCTCTCGGCACTCTTTCTTTCTCGGCACTCTCTCTCTCGGCGCTCTTGGCGCTCTCTTTCTCGGTGCTCTCTCGGCGCTCTCTTTCTCGGTGCTCTCTCGGCGCTCTCGCTCTCTGTCTCGGCGCTCTCGCTCTCTGTCTCGGCGCTCTCGCTCTCTGTCTCGGGCGCTCTCGCTCTCTGTCTCGCGCTCTCGCTCTCTGTCTCGGGCGCGCTCGCTCTCTGTCTCTCGGGCGCTCTCGCTCTCTGTCTCGGCGCTCTGTCTCGCGCTCTCGCTCTCTGTCTCGGCGCTCTCGCTCTGTCTGCGCTCTCGCTCTCTGTCTCGCGCTCTCGCTCTCTGTCTCGGCGCTCTCGCTCTGTCTCGGCGTTCTCTGTCTCGGCTCTCTGTCTCGGCGCTCTCTGTCTGGCGCGCTCTGTCTCGCGCTCTCTGTCTCGGCGCTCTGTCTCGCGCTCTGTCTCGGGCGCTCTCTGTCTGGCGTTCTCTCGGCACTTTCTTTTCGGTGCTCTTGGCACTCTCTCTCTCTCGGCGCTCTCTTTCGGCGCTCTCTCTCGGCGCTCTCGCTCTCTCTCGGCGCTCTCGCTCTCTCTCTCGCCCTCTCGCTTCTCTCGGCGCTCTCGCTATTCTTCTCCGGCGCTGCTCTCTTCTCGGGCGCTCTCGCTTCTTTCGGCGCCGCTCTCTCTCTGCGCTCTCGGCGCTCTCTACGCTTCTCTCTCTCTCTCTTCTCGCGCTCTCTCTCTCTCTCTTTTTCTTTCTCGGCACTCTCTCTCTCGCTTTTCTCGCTCTCTTCTCTGCGCTCTCTTCTCTCGGCACTCTTTCTTTCTCGGCGCTCTCTCTCTATCGGGCGCTCTTGGCGCTCTCTTTTCGGTGCTCTCTCTAGGTGCTCTCGCTCTCTGTCTCGCGCTCTCTCTCTGTCTCGCGCTCTCGCTCTCTGTCTCGCGCGCTCTCTGTCTCGAGCGCTCTCGCTCTCTGTCTAGGGCGCTCTCGCTCTCTGTCTCGCGCGCTCTCGCTCTCTGTCTCGGCGCTCTCGCTCTCTGTCTCGCGCTCGCTCGCTTTCTCTCGAGACGCTCTCTCTCTCTCGAGACGCTCTCTCTCTCGAGACGCTCTCTCTCTCTCGAGACGCTCTCTCTCTCGAGACGCTCTTCGCTCTCGAGACGCTCTCCGCTCTCGAGTCGCTCTCTCGGCGCTCTCTCTCGCTCTCTCTCGGCGCTCTCTCTCGCTCTCTCTCGAGCGCTCTCTCTCGCTCTCTCTCGGCGCTCTCTCTCGCTCTCTCTCGGCGCTCTCGCTCGCTCGAGACGCTCTCTCTCTCACTCTCTCTCGGCGCTCTCTCTCTCGGCACTCTCTCTCTCGGCACTCTCTCTTTCGGTGCTCTTGGCACTCTCTCTCTCGACGCTCTCTCTTTCTCAGCGCTCTCTCTCGGCGCTCTCGCTCTCTCTCTCGGCACTCTCGCTCTCTCTCTCGGCTCTCGCTCTCTCTCTGAGCGCT
Organism: Oncorhynchus nerka; assembly: GCF_034236695.1. Taxonomy (NCBI): domain Eukaryota; kingdom Metazoa; phylum Chordata; class Actinopteri; order Salmoniformes; family Salmonidae; genus Oncorhynchus; species Oncorhynchus nerka. The sequence continues at coordinate 37,221,206 of NC_088421.1, forward strand.
CTCGCTCTCTCTCTCGAGCGCTCTCGCTCTCTCTCTCGCGCTCTCGCTCTCTCTCTCGCGCTCTCGCTCTCTCTGCGCTCTTGGCGCTCTCTTTCTCGGGCTCTCTCTCGAGATTGCTCTCGCTCTCTCTCTCTGCGCTCTCTCTTTCGGTGCTCTTGGACTCTTTTCTCGAGACGCTCTCTCTCTCGAGACGCTCTCTCTCTCGAGACGCTCTCGCTCTCTTCTCTGAGACGCTCTCTCTCTCTCGAGACGCTCTTCTCTCGAGACGCTCTTTTCTCGAGACGCTCTCTCTCGAGACGCTCTTTCGAGACGCTTCTCTCTCGACGCTCTTCTCTCTCGGCACTCTTTCTTTCTCGAGACTCTCTCTATCGGCGCTCTTGAGACGCTCTTTCTCGAGTGCTCTCTCTAGGTGCTCTCGCTCTCTGTCTCGAGCGCTCTCGCTCTGTCTCGAGACGCTCTCGCTTCTGTCTCGAGACGCTCTCGCTCTCTTCGAGCGCTCTCGCTCTCTGTCTCGCGCTCGCTCTCTCTGTCTCGAGACGCTCTCGCTCTCTGTCGAGACGCTCTCGCTCTCTGTCTCGACGCCTCTCTGTCTCGAGACGCTCTGTCTCGCTCTCTGTCTCGAGACGCCTCTGTCTCGAGACGCTTTCGCGTTCTGTCTCGAGACGCTCTCTCGAGCTCTCTTTCTTTCTCGAGACGCTCTCTTTCTCGCTCTCGAGACGCTCTCTCTCTCGCTCTCTCTCGGCACTCTCTCTCTCTCGGCGCTCTCTTTCGGTGCTCTTGGCACTCTCTCTCTCGGCACTCTCTCTTTCTCGCTCTCTCTCGGCGCTCTCTCTTTCTCGCTCTCTCTCGGCGCTCTTGGCGCTCTCTCTAGGTGCTCTCGCGCTCTCTCTCGGCGCTCTCTCTCTCGCCGCTCTCGCTCTCTCTCTCTCTGTGCGCTCTCTTTCTCGCTCTCGCTCTCTCGCTGCTCTCGCTCTCTCTCTCTCGGCGCTCTCTCTCTCGGCGCGCTCTCTTTCTCGCTCTCTCTCTCTCGGCGCTCTCTCTTTCGGTGCTCTTGGCACTCTCTTTCTCGGCGCTCTCTCTCGCCGCTCTCGCTCTCTCTCTCTCTGCGCTCTCTTTCTCGCTCTCTCTCTCTCGCCGCTCTCGCTCTCTCTCTCTCGAGACGCTCTCTCTCTCGCGCGCTCTCTTTCTCGCTCTCTCTCTCTCTCGCCGCTCTCGCTCTCTCTCTCTCGGCACTCTTTCTTTCTCGAGACTCTCTCTCTGGCGCTCTTGACGCTCTCTTTCTCGGTGCTCTCTCGAGCGCTCTCTTTCTCGGTGCTCTCTCGCGCTCTCGCTCTCTGTCTCGAGCGCTCTCGCTCTCTGTCTCGCGCTCTCTGTCTCGCGCTCTCTGTCTCGAGACGCTCTCTGTCTCAGCGCTCTCTGTCTCGCGACTCGCTCTCTGTCTCAAGCGCTCTCTCGACGCTCTCTTTCTTTCTCTGACGCTCTCTTTCTCGCTCTCGACGCTCTCTCTCTCGCTCTCTCTCGGCACTCTCTCTCTCTCGGCGCTCTCTCTTTCGGTGCTCTTGGCACGCTCTCTCTCGAGACTCTCTCTTTCTCGCTCTCTCTCGGCGCTCTCTCTTTCTCGCTCTCTCGCGAGCGCTCTCTCTCGGTGCTCTCGCGCTCTCTCGAGCGCTCTCTCTCTTGCTCTCGCTCTCTCTCTCGAGACGCTCTCTTTCTCGAGACGCGCTCTCGCGCTCTCGCTCTCTCTCTCTCGACGCTTCTCTCTCTCGCGCGCTCTCTTTCTCGAGCTCTCTCTCTCTCGGCTCTCTCTTTCGGTGCTCTTGAGACTCTCTTTCTCGAGACGCTCTCTCTTTCCGCTCTCGCTCTCTCTCTCTCTCGAGCGCTCTCTTCGAGCTCTTCTCTCTCGCTCTCTCGCTCTCTCTCTCTCGAGACGCTCTCTCTCTCGAGACGCTTTCTCGCTCTCTCTCTCTCTAGACGCTCTCGCTCTCTCTCTCGAGCACGCTTTCTTTCTCGAGACTTCTCTCTCGGAAGTGCTTTCTCGCTCTCTGGAAAAGGGTCGGCTCTTCTAGACGCGCTTTCTCTTTCTTTCTCTCGAGACAAACTCTCTCTCTCTCTCGAGACGCTTTCTCTCTCGAGACGCTCTTCGCTTTCTCGCTCGCTCTGTTCAAGCGCTCTCTCTCTGTCTCGCGCTCTCGCTTCTGTCTCGCGCGCTCTCGCTCTCTGTCTCGCGCTCTCGCTCTCTGTCTTGAGCGCTCTCGCTCTCTGTCTCGAGACGCTCTCTGTCTCGGCGCTCTCTGTCTCGACGCTCTCTCTGTCTCGGGCGCTCTCTGTCTCGAGGCGCTCTCTGTCTCGGCGCTTGTGAGCGCTCTCTGTCTCGGCTCTCTGTCTAGCGCTCTCTGTCTCGAGACGCTCTCGAGCGCTCTCTCGCGCTCTCTGTCTCGAGACGCTCTCGCTCTCTGTCTCGCGCTCTCGCTTTTGTCTCGCGCTCGCTCTCTCTCGGCGCTCGCTCTCTCTCTCTTTCGCGCTCTCGCTCTCTCTCTCGAGCGCTCTCGCTCTCTCTCGAGCGCTCTCTCTCTCGCTCGCTCTCTCTCTCGGCGCTCTCGACGCTCTCTCTCTCGAGACGCTCGCTCTCTCTCTCTCGGCGACGCTTCTCTCTCTCGCGCTCTCGCTCTCTCTCTCGAGCTCTCTCGCTCTCTCTCTCTCGGCGCTCTCTCTCTCTCGAGCGCTCTGGCGCTCTCTCGGCGCTCTCGCTCTCTCGAGCGCTCTCGCTCTCTGCTCGGCGCTTTCACTCGCGCTCTCGACGCTCTCTCGGCGCTCTCTCTCGGCGCTCTCTTTCGACGCTCTCTCTCTCTCGACGCTTTCTCCGCTCTCTCTCTCGCTTTCTCTTCTCGGCGCTCTCGGCGCTCTCTTTCTCGGCGCTTCTAGTGCTCTCGCTCTCTGTCTCAGACGCTCTCTCTCTCGGCGCTCTCTCTCTCTCGGCGCTCTCGCTCTCTCTCGGCGCTCTCGCTCTCTCTCGGCGCTCTCGCTCTCTCTCGGCGCTCTCGCTCTCTCTCGGCGCTCTCGCTCTCTTCGCTCGGCGCTCTCTCTCGGCGCTCTCTCTTTCGCGCTCGGCGCTCTCTTTCGGCGCTCTCGCTCTTCTCTCGCGCTCTTCGGCGCTTCTCTCGGCGCTCTCTCTCTCGGCGCTCTTCGGCGCTCTCTCTCTCGCGCTTCTCTGCGCTCTCAGGGAGCGCTCTCTCTCTCGGCGCTCTCTCTCTCGCGCTCTCTTTCGCTCTCTTCTCGGTCTCTCTCTCTCGGCGCTCTCTCTCTCGGCGCTCTCTTTCTCGGCTCGCTCTCTCTCGCTCTTTCTCGGCGCGCTCTCTCTCTCGGCGCTCTCGCGCTCTCTTCTCTCTCGCTCTTTCTTTCTCGCGCGCTCTCTCTGGCGCTCTCTCTCTCGCTCTCGCTCTTCTCGGGCGCTCGCTTTCTCTCGGCGCTCTCTTCTTTCTCGGCGCTCGCTCTCTCTCTCGCGCTCTCTCGGCGCTCTCTCGCTCTCTCTCTCTTTCTCAGCGCTCGCTCTCGCTCTCTCTCGGGCGCTCTCTTTCTCTCTCTTTCTCGGGCTCTCGCTCGCTCTCTCTCGGCGCTCTCGGCTCTCTCTCGGCGCTCTCGCTCTCTCTCTCTCTCTCGGCGCTCGCGCTCTCTCTCGGCGCTCTCGCTCTCTCTCTCGGCGCTCTCGCTCTCGCTCTCTCTCGGCGCTCTCGCTCTCTCTCTCTCTCTCTCTCGGCGCTCTCTCTCTCTCTCTCTCGGCGCTCTCTCTCTCTGCTCTCTCTCTGCGCTCTCTCTCTCTCTCTCTCTCGGCGCTCTCTGCGCTCTCTCTCTCTGCTCTCTCTCTCTCTCTCTCTCTCTGCGCTCTCTCTCTCTCTGCGCTCTCTCTCTCTCTGCGCTCTCTCTCTCTGCTCTCTCTCGGCTCTCTCTCTCGCTCTCTCTCTCTCTCGCTCTCTTTCTCGGCGCTCTCTCTCTCTGTCTCTCTCTCTGCGCTCTCTCTCTCTCTCTGCTCTCTCTCTCTGCGCTCTCTCTCTCTGCGCTCTCTCTCTCTGCGCTCTCTCTCTCTGCGCTCTCGTTTCTCTCGCTTCTCTCTCGGCGCTCTCTCTCTCTCTCGGCGCTCTCTCTCTCTCTCTCGGCGCTCTCTCTCTCTTCTCGGCGCTCTCTTCTCTTTCTCTCTCTCTCGGTCTCTCTCTCTCTGCGCTCTCTCTCTTTCGGCTCTCTCTTTCTTTCTCGCGCTGCTCTCTCTCTGCGCTCTCTTCTCTCTCGGCGCTCTGCGCTTCTTTCTCGGCGCTCTTTCTCGCGCTCTCTCTCAGCGCTCTCTCTCTCTCGGCGCTCTCTCTCTCTGCTCTCTCTCTCTCTCTCTCTCTCTCTCTTCTCTCGGTCTCTCTCTCTCTGCGCTCTTTCTCTCTCTCTGGCGCTCTCTTTCTCTCTCTTTTCTTCTTTCTTTCTTTCTGCGCTCTTTCTCGGCGCTCTCTCTCTCTCTCTCTCTCTCTCGGCGCTCTGCGCTCTCTCTCTGTCTCTCTCTCTGTGCTCTCTCTCTCTCTCTCTCTCTCGGTCTCTCTCTCGGCGCTCTCGCTCTCTCTCTTGGCGCTCTCTCTCTACGCTCTCTCTCGGTCTCTCTCTCTGCGTTCTCTTTCTTTCTCTCTCTTTCTTTCTCGGTGCTCTCTCTCTGCGCTCTCTCTCTCTCGGTCTCTCTCTCTGCGCTCTCTTTCTCTCTCTTTCTTTCTCGGCGCTCTCTCTCTACGGCTCTCTCTTTCTTTCTCGGCGCTCTCTCTCTCTCTCTCTCTCGGCGCTCTGCACTCTGCGCTCTCTCTCTGCGCTCGCTCTCTCTCTGCGCGCTCTCTCTCTGCATGCTCTCTCTCTGCGCTCTCTCTCTCGGCGCTCTCTTTCTCTCTCTTTCTTTCTCGGCGCTCTCTCTCTCTACGGCGCTCTCTTTCTCTCTCTTTCTTTCTCGGCGCTCTCTCTCTCTCTCTCGGCGCTCTCGCTCTCTCTCTAGGCGCTCTCGCTCTCTCTCTAGGCGCTCTCGCTCTCTCTCTAGGCGCTCTCTCTAGGCGCTCTCTCTCTAGGCGCTCTCGCTCTCTCTCTTTCTTTCTCGGTGCTCTCTCTCTGCGCTCTCTCTCTACGCTCTCTCTCTCTCTCTCTCGGTCTCTCTCTCTCTCGGTCTCTCTCTCGGCGCTCTCTCTGCGCTCTCTCTCTCTGCGCTCTCTTTCTTTCTCGGCGCTCTCTCTCTCGGTCTCTCTCTCTGCGCTCTCTTTCTCCCTCTTTCTTTCTCGGCTCTCTCTCTCTCTGCGCTCTCTCTCGGCGCTCTCTTTCTGCGCTCTCTCTCTCTCTCTGCGCTCTCTTTCTCTCTCTTTCTTTCTCGGCGCTCTCTCTCGCTCTCTCTGCGCTCTCGGTCTCTCTCTCTCTCTCTCTCTCTCTCTCGGTGCTCTCTCTCTCCCCCGGTCGCTCTCTCTCTGCGCTCTTTGTCTGTGTTCATATGGGTTGACCTGCACACACTCATCTGTCCTCTTTTTATTGTTCTTGTCATAAAGGAATGTCATCTCTCTGTCTCTCTCGTTCTCCAAAGGAACAGATAATGGAAACTTAGTAGTTTCTATGTGCGTACTCTCCATTCAGGCCTAAAGCAGCACATTGTCAGCCGCAAGTGGCTTTTCACAGGGCCCTAGTAATTTCACAGGAAGAATAGGGAGAAAGAGGAACGTATTGCGGTATTTCTCTTGCACAATGCATCTCCTCTGTTTTCTCTCCTCTATTTCTCCACCCATTTCTCTCTTCCTTTACTGTCCTGTCTGAAGGTTCTGTAGAAGCTGACCAGTCAACAACAACACAGTGACAGTTGCTTTATAAAACACTGATGGTGCAGTGGAACCATGCATTGTGACTATAGCTTTACCTACGTTTTCGAGAATCCTAATTGTCGGTGTAGACAATTATCATACAGACTTTTCTAAGCATGCAGACCATTCGTATACAGACCTTCTCAAGGCTGTGCCTATGGGGTCATTAGAGTAATTGCCTGGATATCGGTGAAACTGAAGAGAAGTGTTCATTCACACCTTGTGTACCCGTCATCACATCCATCATGCTTCTCACACCTCTTTGTGTACATCGGTTCATCAAGGTGTGTGTGTGCCGAGATATGTTGCCTTTCACAAGGACGACAGGAACTATAAAAGCCACAAGTACAACATACTTTGTTATTCATAAAGTGTTGAGCATTTTCCATAGACTGTCTTTTGTATTTGGTATCCATTTTGCATCTACACCGTGTCGTGTCTGGACTATCATTACATGTGAAGACTTATTTATATCAAATCAGTTCTCTAGGTTTAATTATTAATTAACAAGGAAGTCGGGGCACCACAGAAAATGTTGATTTACAGAGTTATAATTTTTCAAATATAACTCTTCAGATATTTTAATATGTGATCAATTACAGTCTTCTATTAATTAATTGTTATTATTACCTCATCAGTTCTCATTACTGAATGTCGCAAACCCTTGGATATCTGCACTAACCCTAAGTCAGGAATCAGCGATATATATATAAATAAATTGGCTTAATTATATATTTACTAACTAAATAATCACACAGAATTACATAACAAACAAACAGTAGATATTTGGGTTACTATATGATACAAAGAAAAAGTATCGAGCGGACAAAGCCAATATGATGGCTTGGTAAACAAAGGAAAGAGGTGGGGACTCAGAGCGGAAGAGACAAAATGGATTCACTACACACAGTGGATAATTATATTCACTGAAATGCTAATCCTTTGCACATGAATGTCCGCTGATTCGAGAATAATTGCAATGTGTATATTTATGCCCCTATGTCATTGTTGTTGGAATTGCCTGTCTGTCTGCTAGAGAGTCAGTTCATCAGCGCGTCTCTGTTTAACTTCCCCAGATGTCACCATGTCTTTCGTGGTTGTAGGTGGTTAGAATGGATACTTCAGAGTACCATTCGGAAATGTTCTTATAGATGCTTTGGCGGGTGTCGGTATTCTCGTTCTAGACTTACGTAATTTCTAGCTGCAGACTAGTAATTATGCGTCTAAGATTTACTCTTATTCTGTAGTGATCGATAGTCTCAGAGTTTAACCATTTCCAGCCATATAACTAAAACTACAGCTGTATGGTCGATAGAATTGTAGCCATTCCAACGTGGTGACTATGTCCCGGCGTTCTGACTTAATGTATATTTTGTAGGAAGTGGGTTTTATACTCTGTGGAAAAGGGGGCGGTTCTATGACGCCTGATGCAATGTCTGGGCTCACTGGGGTGTGGCCACTGACTAGTTAAAACTTTAACTAAACTGTTCAACTGTTCTGCCTGCGGCTATGGAATCCTGACCTGTTCACTGGACGTGTTACCTGTCCCAGACCTGCTGTTTTCAACTCTCTAGAGACAGCAGGAGCAGTAGAGACACTCTGAATGATTGGCTATGAAAAGCCAACTGACATTTACTCCTGAGGTGCTGACTTGTTGCACCCTCGACAACTACTGTGATTATTATTATTTGTCCCTGCTGGTCATCTATGAACATTTGAACATCTTGGCCATGTTCTGTTATAATCTCCACCTGGCACAGCCAGAAGAGGACTGGCCACCCCTCATAGCCTGGTTCCTCTCTAGGTTTCTTTCTAGGGAGTTTTTCCTAGCCACCGTGCTTCTACACCTGCATTGCTTGCTGTTTGGGGTTTTAGGCTGGGTTTCTGTACAGCACTTTGAGATATCAGCTGATGTAAGAAGGGCTTTCTAAATAAATTTGATTTGATTTTGATTTGATAGCTAAACAAGTATCTCGTTTAGAAGGCCAACATGACATTACATCTTCTCACAAATAGTTTCATATTCAATCATATATTGTACACAACATTCAGGTAGAAAATGAATAACTGAGAAACGTACACTTCCAAAACTACCATTATTCTGTGCTACCATCCTTCCTAATGTCACAAAGTAAAACAACTTTGACAGGATTGTTCTTTAAATACCCACGGACCATTCCCACAAAAATAGAAATGTTGTTTAATCCTCCAATTTTTGGGAAATGGAGTTGAACCAAGAGAAGCTCTTTATTTCCCCCCTCTTTCTGCATGACCAGGGGAGAGAATCTCTGCCAGGAATTTATGACCTTCCGTAAAGTCATAACTTGTGGTGGGAGAGCGAGGGGGGGGGGGATCCACGATATACACCCCAAAGGGCCACGTTGTGACAACTGTTTCCCCCCCTCCAGACCTTTCCCTCTCAGCGTGTAAGGAGATCAGTTTGAGCAAGGCAATCTACAAAATCACTAATGACAAGTTATTTGGGATCCAAGGGGATTTGTAGATCAGTGATTCTTTGCAGTCTGACTGCAATAATCTTTCTCAAACACACTCCGTCTCTCCCTCTCCAGCCAATGTGGCGGCGGCGGCGGGCGGCTTCATCTACTTCCTGTCCTACCTGCCGTACGTGTTCCTATGGCCTCGCTACGACCTGCTTAGCCACGCCCAGAAGGTGTCTGCCTGCCTCATCTCCAATGTGGCCATGGCCATGGGAGCGCAGCTACTAGGCATGTTTGAGGGCAAAGGTGAGCCATGTTCTCATGAGACTCACAGAGAAAGACTCACACAGAGAGACGCACACACACTCCCACCAATGCCCTCATACCAATGTTGTGTTTAAATACCAACACTCCAATTATGAGTCTTCACAATCTATACACAATCCATTTCAAATGTCTCTACCCAACTTTACTCCCTCTCTCTCCTCCCGTCCATCCTCCCCTTCCCTCAGGCACGGGGATCCAGTGGTGTAACCTGTTTGAGTCTGTGACGGTGGACGATGACTTCTCCCTGGCCCAGGTGCTGGGGCTGCTGCTGCTGGATGCCCTGCTCTATGGCCTGGTGGCCTGGTACGTGGAGGCTGTGTTCCCAGGGGAGTACGGAGTCCCTCTGCCCTGCTACTTCTTCCTACTGGTACGTAGGAGTGGGTGTAGGTTGGGTCTGGGTGGTGGTGTGGGGGGGAGATAAGGTGTGTGTGTGTCCATGAAGTCAGTGTTCCCAGGGGAGAAATCTATTAGAGCTGGGGTGTCCAACTCATTTCATGGAGAGCGGAGTGTCTGCAGGTTTAAAAAAAAATGAAGCCCTAAACAAACGTGTGGAAATGCCTTACTGTTCAAGTTCAAAGAAGGAGTAAAAACTTGCAGACACTCGGCACTCTATGGAATGAGTTTGACACATGAGCTTTGCCCGTTGACCCCTAGTCTGAGAGGAATGCAGAATGACTTCACAGTCATAGCAGTCATAGCTGTTGTTCTCCTTCAAGAGGGCCGTTTTGTTGATTTAGTTTGGTGTGTGTGTGTGTGGTGCATGGTTTTTACCAAACTCGGTCCTCAGGACCCTAAGGGGTGCATGTTTTTGGTTTTTGCCCTAACAATACACAGCTGATTCAAATAGTCAACTAATCATCTAGCTTTGATCATTTGAATTGGCTGTGTAGTGTTAGGGCCAAAACGTGGAGCCCTTGGGGTCCCGAGGATCGAGTGTGGGAAACGCTGGTGTTGTGTCTTGATAAGGAGCAGAGAGGCAGACAGGTTATGTAACAACTCAATGACTTCCCCATTAGCAGCCGTATCGGGTGGTTTTGTTTTGGATGCTTTGTCATTGACCTTAGTTTGGGTCTCATTTGAATGTTTTCCAAAGCCACTGCTAATACACCTGACTCCAATAATCAACTAATCATGGTCTTCAGTTTAGAATGCTTTTAGTTTCATCAGCTGTGTTGACTAGGGATGGGGGAAAGTGTGACTACTCCGGCCCCGAGGACTGGAGTTGCCCATCCCTGACTAGGTTAATGTTTACTCCATAGACAAGACCTATGATAGAGGTATCTTTCTGATACTGACCATAAGGGTACGAGCTGAGGAAAGAGAAGCATTCCACTTATTTTCTTTCTCCCATTCCCTTTCTCTCCAGCCGTCCTACTGGTGCAGCAGCCCCCGCATGGCCATGGTGAAGGAAGAGGAAGACGTGGAGAAGGCTCTGAAGGGAGAGTTCATCGAGGAGGAGCCAGCCGGACTGGTCTCAGGAGTCAAGATCAAACACCTGAACAAGGCAAGGTCTTAAATGCAACCTGTTTTTGAACTGGAACTAGGCAGGAGGAGATTTTTGGTCCATTTTTTTGAATGTTTTCTTCCGTTTTGAAGATAATTCAACACAACCCAGGGCTGGGTAGATAAAACACTTTGCTAAGTTTGGGAGAAGGATAATGGAGATGAGGTGATTAGACCCAGGGCTGGAGATGAGGCCCTTAGACCCAGGGCTGGAGATGAGGTGATTAGACCCAGGGCTGGAGATGAGGTGATTTTTTAAAATTATTATTTAAAAAAAAATTATTATATATATTTTTTACCTTTATTTTACTAGGCAAGTCAGTTAAGAAAAAAATATTATTTTCAATGACGGCCTAGGAACAGTGGGTTAACTGCCTGTTCAGGGGCAGAACGACAGATTTGTACCTTGTCAGCTCGGGGATTTGAACTTGCAACCTTCCGGTTACAAGTCCAACGCTCTAACCACTAGACTACCCTGCCGCCACAATGATTAGACCCAGGGCTGGAGATGGATAACAAAGAGCAAAATAATGACTTCCCTCAGGGCCATTGTTGTCATTAAATTAGTTTATTCGTCACATGCACAGGGTCGCAGATGTAATTGCAGGATACAGTGAAATTGTTAGGCTCCAAACAGTGCAGGAAGTTTTTGTCATGATGCTCCTATATTGCCCGCGTCAGAGTGATGGAAATGGGGAGAACAGGCCGTGGCTCGGGTGGCTGTGGTCCTTAATGATTTTCTCCGTGGATAAATAGGCAGTTGTAGTCACTTAGATGGAATGATTTTAATCTAGAGATAGGTTGGCCATTGTAATCATTTCGATGGAAAGATTCCCCAGGGATAGGGATGCCATTGTAATCATTTCGATGGAATGATTCCCCCAGAGATAGGTAGGCCATTGTAATGATTTTAATCCAGGGATAGGTTGGCCATTGTAATGATTTTAATCTACGGGTAGGTAGGCCATTGTAATGATTTTAATCTACGGGTAGGTAGGCCATTGTAATGATTTTAATCCAGGGATAGGTAGGCCATTGTAATGATTTTAATCCAGGAATAGGGATGCCATTGTAATGATTTTAATCTACGGGTAGGTAGGCCATTGTAATGATTTTAATCCAGGGATAGGTAGGCCATTGTAATGATTTTAATCCAGGGATAGGTAGGCCATTGTAATGATTTTAATCCAGGGATAGGGATGCCATTGTAATGATTTTAATCCAGGGATAGGGATGCCATTGTAATGATTTTAATCCAGGGATAGGGATGCCATTGTAATGATGTTAATCCAGGGATAGGTAGGCCATTGTAATGATTTTAATCCAGGGATAGGTTGGCCATTGTAATGATGTTAATCCAGGGATAGGTATGCCATTGTAATGATTTTAATCCAGGGATAGGGATGCCATTGTAATGATGTTAATCCAGGGATAGGTAGGCCATTGTAATGATTTTAATCCAGGGATAGGTAGGCCATTGTAATGATTTTAATCCAGGGATAGGTAGGCCATTGTAATGATTTTAATCCAGGGATAGGTAGGCCATTGTAATGATTTTAATCCAGGGATAGGTAGGCCATTGTAATGATTTTAATCTAGGAATAGGGATGCCATTGTAATGATTTTAATCCAGGGATAGGGATGCCATTGTAATGATTTTAATCCAGGGATAGGGATGCCATTGTAATGATTTTAATCCAGGGATAGGTAGGCCATTGTAATGATTTTAATCTAGGAATAGGGATGCCATTGTAATGATTTTAATCTAGGAATAGGGATGCCATTGTAATGATTTTAATCCAGGGATAGGGATGCCATTGTAATGATGTTAATCCAGGGATAGGTATGCCATTGTAATGATTTTAATCCAGGGATAGGTAGGCCATTGTAATGATTTTAATCCAGGGATAGGGATGCCATTGTAATGATGTTGATCCAGGGATAGGTTGGCCATTGTAATGATGTTGATCCAGGGATAGGTTGGCCATTGTAATGATGTTGATCCAGGGATAGGTTGGCCATTGTAATGATGTTAATCCAGGGATAGGGATGCCATTGTAATGATGTTAATCCAGGGATAGGTTGGCCATTGTAATGATGTTGATCCAGGGATAGGTTGGCCATTGTAATGATGTTAATCCAGGGATAGGTTGGCCATTGTAATGATGTTAATCCAGGGATAGGTTGGCCATTGTAATGATGTTAATCCAGGGATAGGTTGGCCATTGTAATGATGTTAATCCAGGGATAGGTTGGCCATTGTAATGATGTTAATCCAGGGATAGGTTGGCCATTGTAATGATGTTAATCCAGGGATAGGTTGGCCATTGTAATGATGTTAATCCAGGGATAGGTTGGCCATTGTAATGATGTTAATCCAGGGATAGGTTGGCCATTGTAATGATGTTAATCCAGGGATAGGTTGGCCATTGTAATGATGTTAATCCAGGGATAGGTTGGCCATTGTAATGATGTTAATCCAGGGATAGGTTGGCCATTGTAATGATTTTAATCCAGGGATGGTAGGCCATTGTAATGATTTTAATCCAGGGATAGGTTGGCCATTGTAATGATGTTAATCCAGGGATAGGTTGCCATTGTAATGATTTAATCCAGGGATAGGTTGGCCATTGTAATGATTTTAATGATAGGTGCCATTGTAATGATCTCCAGGGATAGGTAGGGATGATTTTAATCAGGGATAGGTTGGCCATTGTAATGATGTTAATCCAGGGATAGGTTGGCCATTGTAATGATAACAGGGATAGGTTGCCATTGTAATGATTTTCCAGGGATAGTTTGGCCATTGTAATGATGTTAATCCAGGGATAGGTTGGCCATTGTAATGATTTTAATTTAGTATTGTAAAAATGATTTTCTGTGTATCCTGCCAGGAGTTTCAGGGATAGTGGGCCATTGTAATGATTAACAGGGAAGCCATTGTAATGATGTTAATCTAGGGATATCCTGCCAGGCTGTCAGGGATAGGGGCCATTGTAATGATTCTGTTGCCAGTGTAACATGTTTCAGGGATAGCAGGCCATTGTAATGATTTTCACAGTAATCAGGGATAGGTCATTGTAATGATTTTTCAGATAGGGCCATTGTAATGATGTTAACAATGTTTCTCTGTAATGATTTTCCTCCAGGGTTTCAGGTAGCCATTGTAATGATTTTAACACAGGGATGTTTCCATTGTATCCTCCAGGTCTGTTAATCCAGGGATAGCAGGGCCTGATGTTAACAGCTATGTTTCTCATTGTAACACATGCCAGGGATAGGGGCCATTGTAACATTAACAGCTATGTTTCTCTTGTAATCCTCCAGGTCTGACCAGGGATAGCAGGCCATTGAAAACATGTGTATATTAGGTCTAACAGTAATGATGTACAATCCAGATATGGATATCCTCCAGGTCTGATTTGTGCAGGATACATTAAAACCATTGTTTGATGTTAATCCAGGTTTGCCATTGTAAAACTACATTAAGGCCTGTAATGATTTTAATCCAGGGATAGGTAGGCCATTGTAATGTTTCTCTGTGTATCCTCCAGGTCTGTTTCAGTAGCAGGGCCTACATTAACAGCTATGTTTCTCTGTAATATCCTCCAGGTCTGTTTCAGTAGCAGGCCTACATTAATAGCTATGTTTCTCTGTGTATCCTCCAGGTCTGTTTCAGTAGCAGGGCCTACATTAACAGCTATGTTTCTCTGTGTATCCTCCAGGTCTGTTTCAGTAGCAGGGCCTACATTAACAGCTATGTTTCTCTGTGTATCCTCCAGGTCTGTTTCAGTAGCAGGGCCTACATTAACAGCTATGTTTCTCTGTGTATCCTCCAGGTCTGTTTCAGTAGCAGGGCCTACATTAACAGCTATGTTTCTCTGTGTATCCTCCAGGTCTGTTTCAGTAGCAGGCCTACATTAACAGCTATGTTTCTCTGTGTATCCTCCAGGTCTGTTTCAGTAGCAGGCCTACATTAACAGCTATGTTTCTCTGTGTATCCTCCAGGTCTGTTTCAGTAGCAGGCCTACATTAACAGCTATGTTTCTCTGTATATCCTCCAGGTCTGTTTCAGTAGCAGGCCTACATTAACAGCTATGTTTCTCTGTGTATCCTCCAGGTCTGTTTCAGTAGCAGGCCTACATTAACAGCTATGTTTCTCTGTGTATCCTCCAGGTCTGTTTAGTAGCAGGGCCTACATTAACAGCTATGTTTCTCTGTGTATCCTCCAGGTCTGTTTCAGTAGCAGGGCCTACATTAACAGCTATGTTTCTCTGTGTATCCTCCAGGTCTGTTTCCTCCCAGCAGTGGCAGGGCCTACATTAACGGCTATGACATCTGTCAGGACATGGCTCTGATTCGCCACAGCCTGGGCCTGTGTCCGCAGCACGACGTGCTCTTTGACAACCTCACTGTCCAGGAGCACCTGCTATTCTACACACAGGTAAGACATGCAAACACGCAGGCATGCACCGAGACAGGCAGGCACCGAGTCAGGGAGGTAGACAGGCACCAAGACAGGCAGGCAGGCACACAGGAACCGAGTCAGGGAGGTAGACAGGCACCAAGACAGGCAGGCAGGCACACAGGCACCGAGTCAGGGAGGCAGACAGGCACAGAGACAGGCAGGCACCGAGACAGGCAGGCAGGCACCGAGTCAGGGAGGTAGACAGGCACCGAGACAGGCAGGCAGGCACACAGGCACCGAGTCAGGGAGGCAGACAGGCACAGACAGGCAGGCACGCAGGCACCGAGACAGGCAAGCAGGCACCGAGTCAGGGAGGTAGACTGGCACCGAGACAGGCAGGCAGGCAGACAGGCACCGAGTCAGGGAGGCAGACAGGCACCGAGTCAGGGAGGCAGACAGGCACCGAGTCAGGGAGGCAGACAGGCACCGAGTCAGGGAGGCAGACAGGCACCGAGTCAGGGAGGCAGACAGGCACAGAGTCAGGGAGGCAGACAGGCACCGAGACAGGCAGGCAGGCACCGAGTCAGGGAGGTAGACAGGCACAGAGACAGGCAGGCAGGCACACAGGCACCGAGTCAGGGAGGCAGACAGGCACAGACAGGCAGGCACGCAGGCACAGAGACAGGCAAGCAAGCAGGCACCGAGTCAGGGAGGTAGACAGGCACCGAGACAGGGAGGCAGGCAGGCACCGAGTCAGGGAGGCAGACAGGCACCGAGTCAGGGAGGCACCGAGTCAGGGAGGTCGAGTCAGGGAGGCAGACAGGCACCGAGTCAGGGAGGCAGGCAGGCACCGAGTCAGGGAGGCAGGCAGGCACCGAGTCAGGGAGGCAGGCAGGCACCGAGTCAGGGAGGCAGGCACACATGCACCGAGTCAGGGAGGCAGGCACACATGCACCGAGTCAGGGAGGCAGGCACACATGCACCGAGTCAGGGAGGCAGGCACACATGCACCGAGTCAGGGAGGCAGGCACACATGCACCGAGTCAGGCAGGCAGACAGGCAGGCACAGAGACAGACAGGCAGTCAGGCATGCAGGTACAGAGACAGCCACGCAGGCACCATTCCCCTCTACTTTCCTTACATTCCGTCCTCTTATTGTTCCTTTTAAGTTTACTTTCTCAATTTCACTCAAATTTTTCCTCACATTCCATACTTCCCTTCTTCCCACTTATGTCTCTGGCGCTCGCTTTCCCTTGCGTTCTGTCATGCTCTCGCTCTCTATTGCACTCTCCAGCTGTGGTATGTATTCCTTATGCCTCATCTCCAGCTGAAGGGTTATTTCTTATGTCTCTTTCTCTCTCTCTCTTCTCCAGTTGAAGGGTTATTTCTTGTCTCTTTCTCTCTCTCTCTTCTCCAGTTGAAGGGTTATTCCTCTCTCTGTCTCATCTCCGGTTGAAGGGTTATTCCTTATGTCTCTCTCTCTCTCTCTCGTCTCCAGCTGAAGGGTTATTCCTTATGTCTCTCTGTCTCATCTCTGGTTGAAGGGTTATTCCTTGTCTCTTTCTCTCTCGTCTCCAGCTGAAGGGTTATTCCTTATGTCTCTCTCTCTCTCGTCTCCAGCTGAAGGGTTATTCCTTTGTCTCTCTCTCTCTCTCTCTCTCTCTCTCTCTCTGTCTCTCTCTCTGTCTCTCTCTGTCTCTCTCTGTCTCTCTCGTCTCCAGCTGAAGGGGTATTCCCAGGAGAAGATTCCAGCTGAGGTGGACCGGATCATCAGGATTCTGAACCTGGAGGACAAGCGACATTCCTACTCCAAGACCCTGTCAGGTGGGATGAAGAGGAAACTGTCCATTGGCATCGGCCTCATCGGAGACTCCAAGGTCAGTATTGGATTGTGTCCCAAATGCCACTCATTTCGCTATTCAGTGCACTGCTTTTGACCTGAAGGTATTGTCACTCAATTCAAAATGACTTTATTAACCCCAGAGGGTTAGTTAGCGTGGCATTGTCAAAGTACAGGCATAACATAATTGCATGAATAAATACATATTCCTTTTTCACATTTTGTTGTGTTACAGCCTGCATTTAAAATGGATTACGTTGAGATTGTTGTCACTGGCCTGAACTCAATACCTCATTATGTCAAAGTGGAATTATGTTGTTTTTTTATGTACGAAAAATATAACGCTGAAATGTCTTGAGTCCAGAAGTATTCAACCCGTTTGTTATGACAAGCCTAAATAAGTTTAGGAGTTAACATTTGCTTAACATGTCACGTAATAAATTGCATGGACTCACTCTGTGTGCAATAATAGTGTTTAACATGATTTTTGAATGACTACCTCATCTCTGTACCCCACACATGCAATATGTAAGTAAGGCCCCTCAGTCTAGAAATGAATTTCAAACACAGATTCAACCACAAAGACCAGGGAGGTTTTCCAATGCCTCGCAAAGAAGGGTACCTATTGGTAGATAAAAAATAAATTAGACATTGAATATCCCTTTAAGCATGGTGAAGTTATTAATTAGACTTCTGATGGTGTATCAATACATCCAGTAACTACAAAGATACAGGCGTCCTTCCTAACTCAGTTGCTGGAGAGGAAGGAAATCGTTTAGGGGTTTCACCATGAGGCCAATGGTGACTTTAAAACAGTTAGAGTTTAATTACTATGAGAAAACTGAGGATGGATCAACAATAATGTAGTTAGTCCACAATATTAACCTAATTGACAGAGTGAAAAGAAGGAAACCTGTACAGAATACAACTATTGCAAAACATGCATCATGTTTGCAACAAGGCACTAAACTAATACTGAAAAAAAAATTGCAAAGAAATTCACTTTTTGTCCTGAATATAAAGTGTTATGTTTGGGGCAAATCCAGTACAACACATCACTGAGTACCACTCTTCATATTTTCAAACATCGGGGTGGCTGCATTGTGTTATGGGTGTGCTTGAAATTGTTATGGACTGAGGAGTTTTTCAGGATAAAAAAGAAACAGAATGGAGCTAAGCACAGGCTAAATCCTAGAGGAAAACCTGTTTCTGTCTGCTTTCCACCAGACACTGGGAGATGACTTCACCTTTCAGCAGGACAATAACCTAAAACACAAGGCCAAATATACACTGGAGTTTCTTACCAAGAAGTCAGTAAATGTTACTGAGTTACAGTTTTGACTTAAATCTACTTGACAATCTATGGCAAGACCTGAACATGGGTGTCTAGCAATGATTAACAACCAATTTGACAGCCTTTGAAGAATTTAGAAAATAATAAATGGGCAAATATTGCACAATCCATAGAGACTGACCCAGCCTACTCACAGCTGTAATCCATGCCAAAAGTGCTTCTACAAAGTATTGACTCGAGGGTGTGAATACTTAGGTAAATTAGACTTTTATTTATTTCATTTTCAAAAATTCCAAAAAACATGTTTTCACTTTGTCATTATGGGGTATTGTGTGTAGATGGGTGAGAAAAACAATCAATGAAATCCATTTTGAATTTGGGCTGTAACATAACAAAATGTGGTACGAATACTTGATGCACTGTATGTGCAACACACAAGGCTATTTCAACACATCTTACCCCTCTGGCTCTTTCTTTGTCCCTGTTCCATCCCTCAATCTTCCCCTTCCTCCACCCCCCTCCCTGTCTCTATCTTTGTCCTTCCATCCCTCCATCTCACCACTCCTCCCCTCCAGGTGGTGATGTTGGATGAGCCCACGTCGGGCATGGACCCGTCGGCGAGGCGGGCCACCTGGGACCTGCTCCAGGGCGAGAAGCGCGGGCGCACCATCCTGCTGACTACGCACTTCATGGACGAGGCCGACCTGCTGGGGGACCGTATAGTCATCATGGCTGGGGGAGAGCTGCAGTGCTGTGGCTCTCCGCTGTTTCTCAAGAACAAATACGGTGAGAGGAGGGAGGGAGAAAAAGAGGAATGGGTAGAGAGGGTAAGGGTGTGGGAGAGGGAAGAGAGGAGGGAGGGAGGGAGGGAGGGAGAAAAAGAAGAATGGGTAGAGAGGGTAAGGGTGTGGGAGAGGGAAGAGAGGAGGGAGGGAGAAAAAGAAGAATGGGTAGAGAGGGTAAGGGTGTGGGAGAGGGAAGAGAGGAGGGAGGGAGAAAAAGAAGAATGGGTAGAGAGGGTAAAGGGTTTGGAAGAGAGGAGGGAGGGAGAAAGAGAAGAATAGGTAGAGAGGGTAAAGGGTGTGGGAGAGAGGAGGGAGGGAGATAAAGAAGAATGGGTAGAGAGGGTAAGGGTGTGGGAGAGGGAGAGGAGGGAGGAGGAATGGGGAGGGTAAATGGGAGAGGAGGGAGGGAGATAAAGAAGAATGGGTAGAGAGGGTAAAGGCTGTGGGAGAGGAGGGAGGGAGATAAAGAAGAATGGGTAGAGAGGGTAAAGGCTGTGGGAGAGGAGGGAGGGAGATAAAGAAGAATGGGTAGAGAGGGTAAAGGCTGTGGGAGAGGGAGAGGAGGGAGGGAGATAAAGAAGAATGGGTAGAGAGGGTAAATGCTGTGGGAGAGGGAAGAGAGGAGGGAGGGAGAAAGAGAAGAATGGGTAGAGAGGGTAAAGGCTGTGGGAGAGGGAAGAGAGGAGGGAGGGAGATAAAGAAGAATGGGTAGAGAGGGTAAAGGCTGTGGGGGGAGAGGAGGGAGGGAGATAAAGAAGAATGGGTAGAGAGGGTAAAGGCTGTGGGAGAGGGAAGAGAGGAGTGATGATAAAATGAACAGATGTGATGGAGAGGTTGTGGAAACAGAGAGAAGAGAAGAGGTGGAATGTAGTGGTGAAATGAAAAGGGTTGGATAGAAGGGGTGAAGTGGGAGTGAAGAATACAAGACAGAACATAGTGTGAATAACTAGTAGTTGTAGAATGTCATGAGGTGATAGGAGACTCAGAGATGTAACTTTACCTTCCTTCTCCTGCGTCTCAGGTGCTGGCTACCACATGGTGATCGTGAAGGATGCGCTGTGCAACGTGTCTGAGATCACACGGCTGGTCCACATGTACGTTCCCAACGCCACGCTGGAGAGCAGTGCTGGGGCTGAGCTCTCATACATTCTGCCCAAAGAGAGCACCAACCGGTAAGACAAAATCAATACCCAATCTCACACGGGCCATCAGTGCCGATGGCCACAGCTCAGTGTTTAGTGTGACACACACATACTATTTTTGTCAGTCTATTTTGATGAGCCCAAGTTGGGTCCTATCTGAGGGTGTTGTTGCTTGCTACAGTATGATTACAGACACCTCTACTTCTAGAGGTAAGGGTGATGTTTCAAGTAGATATATAGCTTATGTTCCAAATGGCACCCTATTCCCTATTTAGTGCAGTAAAATGGGAATAGGGTGGTATTTTGGTCCCTGCCCTAGTTGTTGGTTTTATCTGGAGGGAGTATTGACTGACTGTTGAGGTTGTTTAACGGCCTGTGATGTCACCGTAGATCCCCATGACAGAAGACTGTTTTAGATCCGGGTCTGACTGATCTCTGATGGATCAACGTTCTTCCCTCTCCAGGTTTGAGCTGCTGTTTGCAGAGCTGGAGATGAACAGAGAGGAGCTGGGCATCGCCAGCTATGGAGCCTCTGTCACCACCATGGAGGAGGTCTTCCTCAGGTATGGGATCACACACTCACCACAGCTCCCAGGGAGAGTACCAGCTAGGTCTGGACCTCTCACCACAGCTCCCAGGGAGAGTACCAGCTAGGTCTGGACCTCTCACCACAGCTCCCAGGGAGAGTACCAGCTAGGTCTGGACCTCTCCAGCTCCCAGGAGAGTACCAGCTAGGTCTGGACCTCTCACCACAGCTCCCAGGAGAGTACCAGCTAGGTCTGGACCTCTCACCACAGCTCCCAGGGAGAGTACCAGCTAGGTCTGGACCTCTCACCACAGCTCCCAGGGAGAGTACCAGCTAGGTCTGGACCTCTCACCACAGCTCCCAGGGAGAGTACCAGCTAGGTCTGGACCTCTCACCACAGCTCCCAGGGAGAGTACCAGCTAGGTCTGGACCTCTCACCACAGCTCCCAGGGAGAGTACCAGCTAGGTCTGGACCTCTCACCACAGCTCCCAGGGAGAGTACCAGCTAGGTCTGGACCTCTCACCACAGCTCCCAGGGAGAGTACCTTAAAGCCTGCAGTTGTAATAAATATTAACACTTGTCATGAGTATGTATGTACCTGCAGGCTTTTAAGTGTATACACACACACACACCTGCGGCGGTCGATGCCGTTTAAGATGGAGTATGATTTGTGTCATGCGCATGGCCTTAATTCTATTACAGCATATTGGATAACTGTCTTTCATATTCCATTCAACCAGCTCAGTGTAACATGGATAGGCTTAGGCTACTACATGATACTCACATGTTCCCTATACCCATCATGAGGTTTCTACAACCTAGCCTGTGAATGAAAGTTTACAACGTCGGTGCACACAGGTCGAGAGAAACATTTCAAGTGACAGACAGTGACACATGCAATACCGCCTTGCACAGTCTTGCCTGCGTCTAGCTGATCTAGGGTGTAATCATTAGTCTAACAGTGACAAATGAGAGTTTCTATTGGACAAATTCAGGAATGTTTATCCCTGTTTCGTTCCGTGTGCTTCCGTTTTAAGAAATTATTTTCAACAGAATCCGTGGAATGAATTCACCCCTGATCACTCATGAACATTTGTTTCATAGCAGCCATGTTCTATTCCTTCTCACATCTATGCTCTCTCCTCCTCTCACCTTTTTCCCTTCACTTGTGGACTTCTTCAATGCACAACACATTAGATGTATGTGACCAGGCGAAGAAACCTTTCCAAGCCAAACCATATCATAACCACTAAAGCCTACATCGTTGTCACCATATTAGCTAAAGTAACATCCTAGTCAACATAGCTAATAGAAATAACAGGTTACTAAACCTGCTACAATCATGCAGTAACGTTAGTGTGCAGTCAGTAAACAGTTTAGCAGTTACACCGGCAGGCCCCGGTGGCAATACATTAGTAAAATCAAAAGCTTACCTTGACTTGGAAGCGTTCCAATGTTGTGTTGGATAGTCATAGCTAGCTAGCTAACATGGCATCCCTCTGTTTGAGCAGGGGGTTTGAGTAGGCTAAACTAGCTAGCTGCATTTGCTAGCTAAGTAAGTGAAACTGAAAGTTTTTAAAAAAGACAATCTTTCTCTTGCTTCTCTTTCATTTTGGAAGAAATTAATTTGTTAACTGTTCACCTATTGTCTATCTTTCTTTGAGTCAACTACTCACCACATTTGGTGCACTGCA
Source organism: Oncorhynchus nerka (assembly GCF_034236695.1). Classification (NCBI taxonomy): domain Eukaryota; kingdom Metazoa; phylum Chordata; class Actinopteri; order Salmoniformes; family Salmonidae; genus Oncorhynchus; species Oncorhynchus nerka. The sequence continues at coordinate 37,243,016 of NC_088421.1, forward strand.
GTGCTAGCTAGCTGTAGCTTATGCTTTCAGTACTAAATTAATTCTCTGTTCCTTTGATTTTGTGGACAACATGTCAGTTCTTGCTGCCAGAGCTCTGATAGATTGGAGGACATCCCCCGGAAGTTGTCATAATTACTATGTAAGTCTATAGAAGTGGGTGAGAACCATGAGCCTCCTAGGATTCATATTGAAGTCAATGTACCCAGAGGAGGACGGAAGCTAGCTGTCCTCCGGCTATGCCATGGTGCTACCCTGTATAGTTTTATCTAAAAAAGATAACTTTTTATACATTTCTATTTTTCTGAGGAGGACGGTCCTCCCCATCCTCCTCTGAAGAGCCTCCACTGACACACACACACACACACACACACACTTATTCCAGTTCTCATCTTCCGCTCAATTACTCTGCATCACCAACCAGCCAGCTGCTTTCAGCTTACATCTGAGCAATTATTTCTGCCTGTGTTTAAAGCCTCTTTGTGTGTGTGTTTTTTAAGCATATTTTAATGTGTGTGTGTGTGTGTGTGTGAGTGTGTGTTTGGGGGGAGCATACATGCATGTCTTTGTGTTACTGTCTGGTAGGATAGTTTGTTTGCTTGCACGTGTTCTTGTGGGCATGTGTTTTTTCAGTAGAACACAGCTGTGAAGGCTCTGAACAGGATATAGCAATTACCTCCAAAATATCTCATTTCAGGCGTCATTATTTTACATCACAATGTGGGTCTGTCAGTGAGTGTCTCCATCATTCCCCGTATACAAAAGCCTCATTAGTCCTTAATTTTCAACTCCACTAAAAGCCGCCATCTTAACACGTGTTCAGTCTGTACACACTGATACATACATGTCCTGTATCTAAAGGTGTAACACCATCTCCATTAGTCTTATCATTAGGGTTCATTTTCAACTCCACTAAAAGCCGCCATCTTAACACGTGTTCAGTCTGTACATACCCTGGCTATTACATACAGCCTCTTTCCATTACCAATTTCATTCAGCTTTATTCCCACCCAGCTCTCTGAAGGGGTGGACCATCTACATTAGTCCTGTCATTTCAGTTTCAGTTCAAATATACTGAAAGCCACCTAATTTAACACCTGTTCAGACTGTTCCTACCTTGGCCAAGTCATTTCCGCTTCTTTTCATCTTACTACATATGCAGTCTCTTGGTCATTATCCATTTCATACAGCTACAGCAGAGGCCCGAGTCCATTTTCACACCCTGGATAGGGGTATCGTTTATCACTTATAGAACTGTTCGATGAAGCTCTTTGAGGGGAGTGCTGTCTGTGTCAGGCGTTGTGGGAGTGGAGATTGGCTGGCTGAAATGATAATTCATTTGTAACGGACAGAAATGGCGTTCTGGCTATTGTGGTTGTCCAAGCTCCTGTCAATCCCCTCAGAGTGAGAAGACGAGAGAGTTAGCAGGGCTGGAATGACATAAAATGTTCACCATCACCAGTAACACAAACACACTCCCACTTATTAAGTACTCTCCGATGAGCTCCTTTGTTTGGTGTACAATAGACCCCGGGGTGTGTTCCTGAGTTCTGTGAAGAGATTTCAGCATCAACATCCGTCTGATTCACACAGAGTGCACAGAGTGTTGAATGAATATGTTTCATGTCTATAAATACATTTGTACAGTCTAAAATGGTCAAGATGTCATACAGTACAAAGAAAGGTTCCGACGTTCCTCCGGACCACCTGACATGATTAGGATCAATGGATCTCGAACTAAAGTTTCCTGGTCAGGACACATGGTCTGGAAAAACTCAGCATAGTTAATTGAATTTACAGATGAATTGAATTGTCATAATCTAATACCAGGTATCTAACTACTGTAAATTGTATATTTCCTTATGTTGTCCTGATAAAGCTCCGTTCAGTAGGGAAGCTCAGTTAAATTGTTATAAGTAAGTTCATCCCTGTGTACTGTCAGACTAGAGAAGTCCACTAAGTTGTATTGGTCCCTGTCTACTGTCAGACTAGAGAAGTCCACTAAGTTGTATTGGTCCCTGTGTACTGTCAGACTAGAGAAGTCCACTAAGTTGTATTGGTCCCTGTCTACTGTCAGACTAGAGAAGTCCACTAAGTTGTATTGGTCCCTGTGTACTGTCAGACTAGAGAAGTCCACTAAGTTGTATTCATCCCGGTGTACTGTCAGACTAGAGAAGTCCACTAAGTTGTATTGGTCCCTGTCTACTGTCAGACTAGAGAAGTCCACTAAGTTGTATTCATCCCTGTGTACTGTCAGAATAGAGAAGTCCACTAAGTTGTATTGGTCCCTGTCTACTGTCAAACTAGAGAAGTCCACTAAGTTGTATTGGTCCCTGTGTACTGTCAGACTAGAGAAGTCCACTAAGTTGTATTCATCCCTGTGTACTGTCAGACTAGAGAAGTCCACTAAGTTGTATTGGGTCCCTGTAGAGAAGTCCACTAAGTTGTATTGGTCCCTGTGTACTGTCAGACTAGAGAAGTCCACTAAGTTGTATTGGTCCCTGTCTACTGTCAGACTAGAGAAGTCCACTAAGTTGTATTGGTCCCTGTCTACTGTCAGACTAGAGAAGTGCACTAAGTTGTATTGGTCCCTGTCTACTGTCAGAATAGAGAAGTGCACTAAGTTGTATTGGTCCCTGTGTACTGTCAGACTAGAGAAGTGTACTTTTAAAATGTTTGTATTTCCTTATGTGAGTCCTCAGAGTGGTGAAGTTGTTGGTCTCTAGCCTGGACATCCAGGGTTTGGGTTAGATACACTGCTACTGTACTAAGCTGTACATTCTTGTGTATTTCCAGAGTGGGGAAGCTGGTGGATTCTAGCCTGGACATCCAGGCCATCCAGCTTCCCCCGCTGCAGTACCAACACGAGAGACGCTCCCATGACTGGACCATGGATGACACCAGCAGCTATAGCGGCATGACGGACGTCACCGACTTCACTGACAGCGGCACGCTCATCTCCGAGGACTGCTCCAACATCAAGCTCAACACCGGGGTGAGAGAGGAGAGTTTTTATGTGTGGGTTCAGACAGGAAGTGAGCTAAATGTCAATATAGAAGGTTGCCTGTACACATCTTCTCTTTCTGTCATTAATATGGTTTATTAGTAGGAAGGTTTAGGAGCTTACAAAATATAGGAACATACTGTATTAAATCAGGGGTGATATGGAAATAATCTCTTCTCTCTCTCTCTCCTGTCTGTCTTCCCACCCTCCTCTACAGGCCAGACTGTACATGCAGCAGTTCTATGCCATGTTCCTGAAGCGGGCGCTCTATAGCTGGAGGAACTGGAAGGTGATTGTGGCCCAGTTCCTGGTGCCCCTGGTGTTCACCGTGCTGGCCCTGGTGGTGGCAAAGACCTTCCCCGGGCGCCACGACTCACCGCAGCTGAGGCTGGCACTGGGCCGCTACGGCCCCACCACTGTGCCCGTGGCCCTGGAGCCCGGCAAGGGACCGCTGGCAATCGCCCTGGCACAGGTGTATTCTTCACAATTGGCCGCCCAGCAAGCCCAGGACGTCAATATTAGGGGTAAGCGTGACAGCATGTTGGAAGAGATCACAGGATCACAGTACCACATATTAACTAGTTATTTGAGATGAAAGGTGATTTGTAGATCAGTGATTCTGTGCAGTTGTCTGCAATGTAGTCAATCTCAAACACGCATGGTGGAAGCTGCTTTAGACCATAGAGATGCAGACATGGAAAAAGCTTGTCTTTACTGATCCACCCTATCCCCTGCTTCTTCTCCTCAGACTTCACGGAGTACGTGCTCACCAAGACCGAGGAGGAGGGCGGGGCATTCAACGAGCGCTGCGTGGTGGGTGCATCATTCAGAGGCGGCACGGGGAAGTTTGCCGAGGTCACGGCCTACTTCAATAACCAGGGCTACCACACGGCCGCTACAGCCCTGATGATGGTGGACAACACCCTGTTCAAAATGCTGGCCGGGCCCAACGCATCGATTATGACTGGAAACATGCCCATGCCCCGCAACGTCTCCGAGAGCGCCCAGAGTCAGCTGACAGAGTGAGTGGGGAGTATGGCAGGGATGGAGGGGAAGGAGGGATGGTGGTATGGAAGTGGAGAGGGTGTTATGAAAAGAGGAGAGGGGATAGGAAAGGAAGGGAGAATAGATGAAAAAAGAGGAGAGAAAGGAGAAGAGGGTATGGAAGGAACACAGGTGTTATCTTGAACACATTTGAGAAGAGGAGTGAATGTTTAGTTGACCCACTTTGACTCAGTTCATAACTTCCTTATTGTTGTTAGATAGAAGTTGACTTTTCCATCAACCACCTTGTTTTGGGTCCTTATTCTGGCCTATCCTTTAAACACCTGCGGTCAACACATCTGTTACAGCCACGAAACCCCAATTAAACCAGGGTACTTCCCAAATGGCAACCTATTCCTTACAGAGTGCACTACTTTTCACTAGGGCCCATAGGGCTCTGGTCAAAAGTAGTACACTATGTAGGGAATAGGGTGCCATTTGGGATGGATGCACATCCAGTCAATGACCTCCCGGCCCTGCTGGATGGCTGGCTGGATCGATGGGGAAGCAACAGAGGCTGATAACAAGTTAGTCTGAGGGGGAGATATTGACCAACACCATTCATCAGGAGGTGTTTTTTAGAGGTGAGAGGATGGAGAGGGAGTAGTTCGGTCAGGGCAGGTATATTGATGGGAGGAAGGATAGAGTGAAAGAAGGATGAGAGGATAGAGGTCTGGTGAAGATGTTCTCCTGGCTATCAGGATATTTATTGTTTCATAATACTCCATCTCTTTCTCTCCCTTCTTTTCCCCTCTGCCTGCCGACCTCACCACTCAATACATAATCTGCCTCCCTTACTTTTCTTTCTTTCTTTCTTTCTGTGACTCCTCCCAGCTCCATGCCCTTCTTTATTTTCCTCCTGACTCTTTTTAAAATTTATTTACCCTCCTCTCTTCCGTCTCTCTATTCCGTCTCGCTCTCTCTCTTCCGTCTCTCTCTCTCTATTCCTCTTCCGTCTCTCTATTCCGTCTCGCTCTCTCTCTTCCGTCTCTCTCTTCCGTCTCTCTCTTCCGTCTCTCTCTTCCGTCTCTCTCTTCCGTCTCTCTCTTCCGTCTCTCTCTTCCGTCTCTCTCTTCCGTCTCTCTCTTCCGTCTCTCTCTTCCGTCTCGCTCTCTCTCTTCCGTCTCTCTCTTCCGTCTCTCTCTTCCGTCTCTCTCTTCCGTCTCGCTCGCTCTCTCTCGTCTCACTTCCGTCTCTCTCTTCCGTCTCGCTCACTCTCTCTCTTCCGTCTCTCTCTTCCGTCTCGCTCACTCTCTCTCTTCCGTCTCGCTCACTCTCTCTCTTCCGTCTCTCTCTTCCGTCTCGCTCACTCTCTCTCTTCCGTCTCGCTCACTCTCTCTCTTCCGTCTCGCTCACTCTCTCTCTTCCGTCTCGCTCACTCTCTCTCTTCCGTCTCGCTCACTCTCTCTCTTCCGTCTCGCTCTTCCGTCTCTCTATCTCAATTCAATTAAAATGGCTTTTTTGCATGGAAAGTGTAAAGGGACTGTTTAAATAATAAATAGTAACCCCCCCTCCCTCTCACTACTTTCCTCCTCGACACAGAGGTCAGACGGGCTTTGCCATCGCCATCAACCTGATGTATGGCATGGCATCCCTGTCCAGTACCTTTGCCCTGCTCCTGGTCACAGAGCGTTCACTCAAGTCCAAGCACGTACAGCAGGTCAGCGGCGTCTACCTCTCCAACTTCTGGTTCTCTGCACTGCTCTGGGACCTGGTCAACTTCTTCTTGCCCTGCATGCTCATGCTGGTCAGTATACCATCTGGATTTACTTAAAGGCCCAATGCAGCTGTTTTTTATTTTAATATTTTAATATCAAATCATTTCTGGGTAACAATTAAGTACCTTACTGTGATTGTTTTCAATGAAAATGGTCAAAAATAAACTAAATAAGTTTCTTAGCAAGAGCAATTTCTGAAGCAATAATTTTTCTAGGACTGTCTGTTAATGGTGTGAGTGGGGAGGGTAAAACTGAAAACTAGCTGCTATCCAAACAGTGTTTCACTCCCTCCCAACAGGTGGTGTTCCGGGCGTTTGGGGTCAAGGCCTTCGTAGCAGACAACCACCTGGTTGACGTGTTATTACTCCTGCTGCTATATGGCTGGGCCGTCATCCCCCTCATGTACCTGCTCAGCTTCCTGTTCTCCACCGCTGCCACCGCCTACACCCGCCTCACCATCTTCAACATCATCAGCGGCACCGCCACCTTCCTCACCGTCACCATCATGACCATCCCAGGTGAGAGCCAGGGCCAGGATACTAGCATTTCACACCATCGTGCCGACCCAAACCAAACTGTGCAGTCTCTGATATTTTCAGGATGGTCCAGCAACTGTGGGGATGCGTAGCCAGTACAACTTGGCCCAGTTTGGTTCTGAGGTGTGAAAAGCCCTTAGGTGTACTGGAACACTGGACCTGTTGGCAGCTCAGACTACACTTCTAACTACATGGGGAATCATTAAGATTTGGCGATTTAGAGGCTGTTTCTCTGCTATGAAAAAGAACGACCCCCTACTGCACACTGGTGCACTTATTTGCTTCAGAACTGGGGATTAGGCTGGCAAAATATGCTGTGGAAATACATTTGATGAATTTCCCTTGATTCTCTCATCTCATTTCCTCTCCTCCTTTCCCTCCTCTCCTTCTCCTGTTTCCTCTCCTCTCCTTCCCATCCTCTCCTCCTCCTGTTTCCCCTTCTCTCCTCCTCCTGTTTCCCCTTCTCTCCTCCTCCTGTTTCTCATCCTCTCCCCCTCCCAGAGCTATATCTACAGGACCTGTCTCGTAACCTGGACAAGGTGTTCCTGCTCTTCCCTAACTACTGCCTGGGCATGTCCTTCAGCCAGTTCTACCAGAACTACCAGTTCATCACCTTCTGCACCCCCAACCCCGTGACCATGGCCTTCTGCCGTGCCTTCAGTGAGTAGTGTACGGTGTTCTCCTACAGCAGGGAGACAGCAGCCGTAGCTGTATCACAGTGTCCATAGTTCAGTAGGAATACCTATTGTATTCGTAGCTTCTTTGGGAGGGGGGTGGGGACCAAAAATGTAGAGGATTATTTTATGGGACAATATACAAATGTTATTGAGAAAGATAATTTGAAAAATAAAATGATGATGTTTAGGGTGGGGTCGCCAGAATAAAAAATAAATAAAATGGGTATCCTGAAATGCTGGGGAACAATAAAGGGGTCTCTGCTGAAAAAGTTTCAATACCACTGTGTTACATGATATGTAACGGTAGTAATATTGTGATCACAATAATGTTGATGAGAATGATTCTGACTATGACGATGGTAAAGAGGATGATGAAGAGCCTGTCATGCTATTTTCTAGTTAACCTTTCGTAGCACTGACTGGTCTTGTTGCTCCTCCCTCTTCCAGACATCACGTACCAGGAGAACTACTTCTCCATGTCAGAGCCGGGGGTGGGGCGTTTCCTGGTGGCCCTGTCCCTGCAGGGTGTAGTCTTCATCACCCTCCTTTTCATCATCGAGATGCAGTGTGTCAAAACCCTCCGCCGCTTCCTCACCCACCTCGCCAGCAGACATAAACAGGTTAGAAGGGGAGGGGCCAGAGAGTTGACTATAGGGTGCTGCCTCATGCCCCGGGTGAGCGGAGTTTTCAGAAAATGTGCCCACCTGATGCCCTGAGTGAGATTAAACTAATGCCCCATTTGTTTATATAGGGCTGTAGTCAAGAGCAAATTATACTCTTTTAAGAATTTCAGATTTCTGAAAAACTGGTCAAATGTTGGTGTGGTTGGGTACATGTCAAAATTCAACATTACTGTGCCCTGCTGTAATTTCTTACAGCTGTATTATGCCAATAGTATAAAAAGACCTCATCGATAATGACAGTCAGTATGTCTCCTAGTTGCCTCTGATGGGGGATGCGGCCCTACTGCCGGAGGACAGGGACGTAGCGGAGGAGAGGAAGAGGGTTCTGGAGTGTCAGCCCATAGTAGAATCTATGGTGGGGAGCCCACTCATTCTGCAGGACCTCAGCAAGGTACAGCAATCTGTCTGTTAGTCTGGTCTCCCTCCCAGAGGCATCCAGTAGTGGTGAGGGCCTGCCTGCCTGCCTGCCTCCCTCCCTCCCTCTAGGCACACAGCAGTGATCTCCCTCCCTCCCTCCCTCTAGGCACACAGCAGTGATCTCCCTCCCTCCCTCCAGTTCTACAGCAGTGATCTCCCTCCCTCCCTCCAGTTCTACAGCAGTGATCTCCCTCCCTCCCTCCAGTTCTACAGCAGTGATCTCCCTCCCTCTAGTTCTACAGCAGTGATCTCCCTCCCTCCCTCCCTCCCTCCCTCCCTCCAGTTCTACAGCAGTGATCCCTCCCTCCCTCCCTCCCTCCCTCCAGTTCTACAGCAGTGATCTCCCTCCCTCCCTCCAGTTCTACAGCAGTGATCTCCCTCCCTCCCTCCCTCTAGTTCTACAGCAGTGATCTCCCTCCCTCCCTCCCTCCCTCCCTCCCTCCCTCCCTCCCTCCCTCCCTCCCTCCCTCCCTCCCTCCCTCCAGTTCTACAGCAGTGATCTCCCCCTCCCTCCCTCCCTCCAGTTCTACAGCAGTGATCTCCCTCCCTCCCTCCCTCCAGTTCTACAGCAGTGATCTCCCTCCCTCCTCTCCTCCCTCCCCAGTTCTACAGCAGTGATCTCCCTCCCTCCCTCCCTCCAGTTCTACAGCAGTGATCCCTCCCTCCCTCCCTCCCTCCAGTTCTACAGCAGTGATCTCCCTCCCTCCCTCCCTCCAGTTCTACAGCAGTGACCTCCCTCCCTCCCTCCCTCCCTCCAGTTCTACAGCAGTCCCTCCCTCCCTCCCTCCAGTCCCCTCCCTCCCTCCCTCCCTCAGTTCTCCCTCCCTCCCTCCCTCCCTCCAGTTCTACAGCAGTGATCTCCCTCCCTCCCTCCAGTTCTACAGCAGTGATCTCCCTCCCTCCCTCCAGTTCTACAGCAGTGATCTCCCTCCCTCCCTCCCTCCAGTTCTACAGCAGTGATCTCCCTCCCTCCCTCCCTCCAGGTATACAGCAGTGGAGAAACAGTACTGGCGGTAGACAGACTCTCTCTAGCAGTGGGGAAAGGAGAGTGTTTTGGCCTGCTGGGTTTCAATGGAGCAGGGAAGACCACCACCTTCAAGATGCTCACCGGGGACGAGACTGTCACCTCTGGCGATGCCTACATTGACGGCTACAGCATTCTGAGGGATGTCAAGAAGGTTGGAGAGAGAGAGGAAAACATTTCATTGTTTTTCAAATAAACCTTTTTTTTTTATGTCACATACACAGGATAGGTGCAATGAAATGTGTTGTTTGACAGGGTCATCCATAGTAGTACGGCATCCCTGGAGCAAATTAAGGTTAACTACCTTGCTCGAGGGCACATCGGCAGATTTTTCACCTTGTCGGCTCGGGTATACTCAAACCTCTAAGCTACCTGCTGCCCTTACTTAAAAGTTAATTAGGGCACACCGTAGCAACGCATTTTGCAACAGAAAACAAAAACTAGCATTTCTTATTGAATGCGTACAGATAGGACCTTCTTAATTAGGGACTGTTTTCTTACGCTTTGTGCCTCCTGAACACCAACCAGTTCTAATATACTGTGAAACAAAATCACCTTGCATGACACCACCCTCTCTCCCGTGTGTCGTAGGTACAGCAGCGGATTGGCTATTGCCCGCAATTCGACGCTGTCCTGGATCACATGACAGGAAGAGAAACGCTGAGCATGTATGCTAGGCTCCGGGGGATACCAGAGAAATACGTGTCAGGCTGCGTGGAGAACGTGCTACGGTCCTTACTACTGGAGCCCCATGCTGACAAACTGTGCCGCAGCTACAGGTAAGCAGTGAGGGGGGAGGGGCTGTGTGTTTGTGTTGGTTTGGGGGTGGGGGACAGTGTGTAGGTGTGTTGGGGTGGGGGACAGTGTGTAGGTGTTGGTTTGGGGGTGGGGGACAGTGTGTAGGTGTGTTGGTTTGGGGTGGGGGACAGTGTGTGTGTGTTGGGGTGGGGGACAGTGTGTGTGTGTGTTGGGGTGGGGGACAGTGTGTGTGTGGTTTGGGGTGGGGGACAGTGTGTAGGTGTGTTGGGGTGGGGGACAGTGTGTAGGTGTGTTGGGGTGGGGGACAGTGTGTAGGTGTGTTGGGGTGGGGGACAGTGTGTAGGTGTGTTGGGGTGGGGGACAGTGTGTAGGTGTGTTGGGGTGGGGGGGACAGTGTGTAGGTGTGTTGGGGTGGGGGACAGTGTGTAGGTGTGTTGGGGTGGGGGACAGTGTGTAGGTGTTGGGGTGGGGACAGTGTGTAGGTGTGTTGGTTTTGGGGGACAGTGTGTGTGTTGGTTTGGGGGTGGGGGACAGGTGTGTGTAGTTGGTTTGGGGGTGGGGGACAGTGTGTGTGTGTTGGGGTGGGGGACAGTGTGTAGGTGTGTTGGTTTGGGGGGTGGGGTGGGGGGACAGTGGGTGGGTGTGTTGGTTTGGGGGTGGGGGGTGTGTTGTGTGTTGGGGTTTGGGGGGGGGACAGTGTGTGTGTAGGTGTGTTGGGGGGGTGGGGGACAGTGTGTTTGTGTGTGTTGTGTGTTGGTTTGGGGGTGGGGGACAGTGTGTAGGTGTGTTGGTTTGGGGGTGGGGGACAGTGGGTGGGTGTGTTGGTTTGGGGGTGGGGGACAGTGTGTAGGTGTGTTGGGGTGGGGGAGAGTGGGTGGGTGTGTTGGTTTGTTGGGGTGGGGGACAGTGGGTGGGTGTGTTGGTTTGGGGGTGGGGGACAGTGTGTGTAGGTGTGTTGGTTTGGGGGTGGGGGAGTGTGTTGGTTTGTTGGGGTGGGGGACAGTGGGGGGTGGGTGTGTTGGTTTGGGGGTGGGGGACAGTGTGTAGGTGTGTTGGTTTGGGGGGGGTGGGGGACAGTGTGTGTGTGTTGGGGTGGGGGACAGTGTGTAGGTGTGTTGGTTTGGGGGTGGGGGACAGTGGGTGGGTGTGTTGGTTTGGGGGTGGGGACAGTGTGTAGGTGTGTTGGTTTGGGGGTGGGGGACAGTGTGTAGGTGTGTTGGTTTGGGGGTGGGGGACATTGTGTTTGTGTTGGTTTGGGGGTGGGGGACAGTGGGTGGGTGTGTTGGTTTGGGGGTGGGGGACAGTGTGTAGGTGTGTTGGTTTGGGGGTGGGGGACAGTGTGTGTGTGTGTTGGGGTGGGGGACAGTGGGTGGGTGTGTTGGGGTGGGGGACAGTGTGTGTGTGTGTTGGTTTGGGGGTGGGGGACAGTGGGTGGGTGTTGGGGTGAGGGACAGTGGGTGGGTGTGTTGGGGTGGGGGACAGTGGGTGGGTGTGTTGGGGTGGGGGACAGTGGGTGGGTGTTTTGGTTTGGGGGACAGTGGGTGGGTGTTTTGGTTTGGGGGTGGGGGACAGTGTGTGTAGTGTGGTGGACAGTGGTGTGTGTGTGTGTGTTGGGGTGGGGGACAGTGTGTGCGTGTGTTGGTTTGGGAGTTGGGGACAGTGTGTGTGTGTGTTGGTTTGGGGGTGGGGGACAGTGGGTGTGTTGGTTTGTGAGTGGGGGACAGTGTGTGGGTGTGTTGGTTTGGGGGTGGGAGACAGTGTGTGTGGTGTGTGTGGAACTGGATGAATCATTGTGTTCTTTCCCTTTGTACTTTTGTGGCTGAAATTTCTTCACAGTATCATACTACAGGAGGCTGTCTATTGTTCACATACAAAATCGTTAATCTGGTGTGTTTGTAGGGCACTTGCAGGTCACAGAGCTCTTTTCTTGCTATTTTTGTTGTGCTCCTTCTATCTAGAGACCTATTTTGTCCTATAGTGTACACTACTCCTTCTCTCTCTAGAGACATACGGTGCAAGTTCTCCCACTTAAAAAGATGAGAGGCCTGTAATTTTCATCATAGGTACACTTCAACTATGACAGACAAAATTAGAAAAAAAATCCAGAAAATCACATTGTAGGATTTTTAATGAATTTATTTGCAAATTATGGTGGAAAATAAGTATTTGGTCACCTACAAACAAGCAAGATTTCTGGCTCTCACAGACCTGTAACTTCTTCTTTTAAAAGGCTCCTCTGTCCTCACTCATACCTGTATTAATGGCACCTGTTTGAACTTGTTATCAGTATAAATGACACCTGTCCACAACCTCAAACAGTCACACTCCAAACTCCACTATGGCCAAGACCAAAGAGCTGTCAAAGGACACCAGAAACAAAATTGTAGACCTGCACCAGGCTGGGAAGACTGAATCTGCAATTGGTAAGCAGCTTGGTTTGAAAAAATCAACTTTGCGAGCAATTATTAGGAAATGGAAGACATACAAGACCACTGATAATCTCCCTTGATCTGGGGCTCCACGCAAGATCTCACCCCGTGGGGTCAAAATGATCACAAGAACGGTGAGCAAAAATCCCAGAACCACACGGGGGGACCTAGTGAATGACGTGCAGAGAGCTGGGACCAAAGTAACAAAGCCTACCATCAGTAACACACTACGCCGCCAGGGACTCAAATCCTGCAGTGCCAGACGTGTCCCCCTGCTTAAGCCAGTACATGTCCAGGCCCGTCTGAAGTTTGCTAGAGAGCATTTGGATGATCCAGAAGAAGATTGGGAGAATGTCATATGGTCAGATGAAACCAAAATATAACTTTTTGGTAAAAACTCAACTCGTCGTGTTTGGAGGACAAAGAATGCAGAGTTGCATCCAACCATACCTACTGTGAAGCATGGGGGTGGAAACATCATGCTTTGGGGCTGTTTGTCTGCAAAGGGTCCAGGACGACTCATCCGTGTAAAGGAAAGAATGAATGGGGCCATGTATCGTGAGATTTTGAGTGAAAACCTCCTTCCATCAGCAAGGGCATTGAAGATGAAACGTGGCTGGGTCTTTCAGCATGACAATGATCCCAAACACACCACCCGGGCAATGAAGGAGTGGCTTTGTAAGAAGCATTTCAAGGTCCTGGAGTGGCCTAGCCAGTCTTCAGATCTCAACCCCATAGAAAATCTTTGGAGGGAGTTGAAAGTCCGTGTTGCCCAGCAACAGCCCCAAAACATCACTGCTCTAGAGGAGAACTGCATGGAGGAATGGGCCAAAATACCAGCAACAGTTTGTGAAAACCTTGTGAAGACTTACAGAAAACATTTGACCTCTGTCATTGCCAACAAAGGGTATATAACAAAGTATTGAGAAACTTTTGTTATTGACCAAATACTTATTTTCCACCATAATTTGCAAATAAATTCATTAAAAATCCTACAATGTGATTTTCTGGATTTTTTTTTTTTCTAATTTTGTCTGTCATAGTTGAAGTGTACCTATGATGAAAATTACAGGCCTCATCTTTTTAAGTGGGAGAACTTGCACAATTGGTGGCTGACTAAATACTTTTTTGCCCCACTGTATCTTGTCCTATAGTGCATACTACTCCTTCTCTCTTAGAGACATAGCTCATGAATGTCAAGATATTACCGAGTACAAACACACTGCCTTTCCTCCTTCCTTCCTTCCTCCCTCTTGCCCCCACATCCCTTCTCCCTCAAATCCCTTCGTACCCCCCCTATTTCACTCTCTCTCCCTCCAGTGGGGGCAATAAGAGGAAGCTGAGTGCGGCTGTGGCTCTGATTGGTGGACCCCCGGTAATCTTCCTGGACGAGCCGTCCACTGGCATGGACCCGGTTGCTAGGCGACTGCTGTGGGACGCTGTGACGCGCACCCGGGAGTCTGGAAAGGCCATCATCATCACCTCTCACAGGTGAGCATAGCACACACACACAAACCATCCTCTTTATCGCCATCATCATCATCCACCTTCCAGTACAGTCATTACTGTGTCACAGGAAGGAACAGAGTGACTCAGAGAATAAAATAGATGTTGTCGTGGGTTTATCTTTCTCCCTCTCCTCTCTTCTTCCCCTTCTCTCTCTCTGCTGTAGTATGGAGGAATGCGAGGCCCTGTGTACCCGGCTGGCTGTGATGGTTAACGGTCAGTTTAAGTGTCTGGGCAGTCCCCAGCACCTGAAGAGTAAGTTTGGCAGTGGCTACACACTACTGGCTAAAGTACGAGTGCACAAGGAGGTGGAGGATAGCGACCTGCAACTCTTCAAGGACTTCATCGAGAGCACCTTCCCAGGTCAGAGAGAGAGACACACACTCTGAGTCAGACTCATGAACATACACGGGTGCACACACACAAACAAACTTATACAGGCGCACGTAGTGTACACACACAGACACACACACACACACACACACACACACACACACACACACACACACACACACGTAGACATGCACAAACACTCACGCGTACATATGCACACAGACACACGTGCACGCACCCCACCCCCTGAGGCTGGTTCAAAGATAATCCAAGATGTATGACTGTCAATGGTTTAGGGCAGTGGTTCCTCAACTTTTATAGTCCCATACCCCTTCAAACAGTCAACCTCCAGCTGTTTAGCACCAGGGTCAGCACACTCTCAAATGTTGTTTCTTCCATCATTGTAATAAGCCTGCCACACACACACCATACGATACATTTACTAAACATAACAATGAGTGTGGGGTTTTGTCTCAACCCGGCTCGTGGGAAGTGACAAAGAGCTGTTGTAGGACCAGGGCACAAATAATAATAATAATAATTGTGCTCTTTATTTAACCATCTTACATATAAAACTTTTTTGTTCATCAAAAATGGTGAATAACTCACCACAGGTTAATGAGAAGGGTGTGCTTGAAGGATGCACATAACTCTGCAATGTTGGGTTGTAAATTAGAGAGAGTCAGCCTTAAATCATTTTCCACACACAGTCTGTGCCTGTATTTAGTTTTCATGCTAGTGAGGGCCAAGAATCCACTCTCATATAGGTACATGGTTGCAAAGGGCATCAGTGTCTTAACAGCACAATTTGCCAAGGCAAGAAACTCTGAGTGCAGCCCAATCCAGAAATCTGGCAGTGGCTTCTGATTAAATGACATTTTCACAGAACCGCTTGTTTGAATTTCGATGAGGCTCTCTTGTTCAGATATCTGTAAGTGGACTGGAGGCATGGCATAACGGGATAACGAATCCAGGTTGTGTCATCCGTTTCAGGAAAGTATCTGCGAACTCAACTCACTCAGTCTGGGGCTTGCCTGTCCGAGCCACTCGGTAGCTCACCATATAAGACGCTTCTAGACCCTTCTTATTAATGGTATCGGTTGCTTTTATACATGTATTACTACGCAAAAGTCGTCTATTCTAGCTCAATACCCCCGTGGCTTATTTTTCACATTTCGTCATGTTTCGTTTCTAAATATCTGCGTAAGAGGGAAGGTTTCCCGCGAGAGAGTAACGGTTAATGTGATTGGATGTTAATTATTTGACTAGGCTGCCTGTATTTGACATTGTGTTTTTGTTTCGATAAGCACTAGATGGTTTAATTTTATTTTTGGCAGTGAAACGAGGCTACACCTACCCCAGTTTGGGAATACCTGGTTTAGGGGGTTGGTCTAACATGGCATCACTTCCTTCTCTCCACAGGAAGTCTACTAACAGATGAACACCAGGGAATGGTGCACTACCACTTAACTGACAAGACTCTTACCTGGGCACAGGTAACAATCACTCTTTCTCAGCCGGTCCCGATTCACTCCCTAACCCTTCTCCTTGGCCTTAACCTGTCAGCCAACCTGTCTTTTAGACTGTAAGAGCACCATCTAGTGGAGACCTAACCTGTCTTTTAGACTGTAAGAGCACTATCTAGTGGAGACCTAACCTGTCAGCCAACCTGTCTTTTAGACTGTAAGAGCACCATCTAGTGGACACCTAACCTGTCTTTTAGACTGTAAGAGCACTATCTAGTGGAGACCTAACCTGTCAGCCAACCTGTCTTCTAGACTGTAAGAGCACTATCTAGTGGAGACCTAACCTGTCAGCCAGCCTGTCTTTTAGACTGTAAGAGCACTATCTAGTGGAGACCTAACCTGTCAGCCAACCTGTCTTTTAGACTGTACGAGCACCGTCTAATGGAGACCTAACCTGTCAGCCAACCTGTCTTTTAGACTGTAAGAGCACCATCTAGTGGAGACCTAATCTGTCTTTTAGAGTGTAATAGCACCGTGTAATGGAGACCTAACCTGTCAGGCAGCCTGTCTTTTAGACTGTAATAGCACCATCTAGTGGAGAAAGAGTGTAATGACGTATTTGCCTTTGATTTGTATCTGACTACTCCACACTATTGACGTTGTCAGATTCAGCTTTTGATTTCAGGCTAAGCACTGACTCACCCTCTGATTTCCCTCTTTCTATCCCCTCTCTTCATCCCCCCATCCTCCCCAAGGTGTTTGGCACCCTGGAGGCAGCCAAAGAGAAGTACAACATCGACGACTACGCTGTGAGCCAGATCTCCTTGGAACAGGTGTTCCTCAGCTTCGCCCAGTTTCAGCACTGCAGCAGGAAATAGATACAGCGAGGAGGAAGAAGAGGGGGAGCTCCATCTCTCTGTTTCTCTCTCTTTCTGTCTGTCCATCCGTCGTGTGTATCTCTCCACTCTGTGTGGCTGACCTGTGTACATGGGCTCGACTATGTGACGCGCCACTGAGCTATGATCAGGTCTTGATCTACATACACACAGACAGACACTGTGCAGTGATGGAGCAGAGTTTGAATCCCTGGACACCCGGTCTTCAACGTGGCCGTGTTACCCCAGCTCCCTCTAACCCCGCTGGGCTTGGACCGCCAACCAGACTGGACCTGTTGATCCAAGCCTGGGTCTTAACCATCAACCACTCCTTTCTCTTCTGTTCAATCAGTTTGTGTGTTGGACATTTAGGTCATTACAGAGGCAAGGTTAGAGTTAGGGAGTTCTGGGGGGGTCTGCTATACGACCAAGTAAGAAATCTTAGATGTTACCCCTTTTTGTCTTTGACGTTTAAAGACCATGTATACAACTGGATATGATGGTCTACTCTGTATAATACAACTCAGCCTTGTGAATGTGTGACAGGCAGGGTTGTAAATGTGTGACAGGCAGGGTTGTGAATGTGTGACAGGCAGGGTTGTGAATGTGTGACAGGCAGGGTTGTGAACTTGTATGCAGCTTTCTTTATGAATGATTTTTGTCTCCTCATATGATTCTTACTGTGATCCTAAACAATTGTTGGTTATTGTTCGTCACTGATATGATTGAAATATACAATGAAGCACTTCAAGTGATGGAATTGTAAAACAAATCAACACTTTTTTCTTTATTAGGGTAAATGCCATGCTAATGCCATGCCAGGGTAAATGCCATACTAATGCCATGCCAGGGTAAATGCCATGCTAATGCCATGCCAGGGTAAATGCTATGCTCTAACGCTTGCTCATCATTTTTGGTCGGATGTAAATGATGTAATAGATTCATGGTACTGAAGCCACTTCCTGTAGGAAATCATTAGATTGGTTTGCAGAAACAGTGGCTAACAATTGCATGTCTGAAAGAACAACAACCTCTCTGCACTGCATTGCATGGCACACAAAGTGTGCTAGGTATTGAGATGCCCTCAGACCATCATTGAAATTCCTAATTGCAAGATTCAGAAAGAAAAAAGGTCTTGGACTGTGTTGTTTCTATCCTTAGCATTGTGTCCACTGACTGAAGCACAACTTCCCTTTCTACGGGCTACAGTAAGTTTGATGCAGTGTCATAGTTACAGAATCACTGTGTCAACCTGCTGAGGTACAGATATGTTATTTGACTTTAAGTGATAAGTCAATGACCTTGTGAAATCACTGAACTATCCCTCTAAATGAGGTGTTTTTTGGTCAGTTTACCCACTAATTTAACTGCAGCTTAAGCATTTCATGTTAACTTTATTTGTTTGTGTGCTGTCCCTTTACTGCTGTCAATTATACTACTACAGTACTACAATGTTATTCCTGAAGGCTGAAACAAAATGATGTTTTTGCTTATCAATGTGTAGATGCATTACAGCTATGGACCAATGCACTGTTACGTCCTCTTAATATAGAGTTTAGAGTACTTTACTATAGAGTAACACACCGTCCAGTCAACAAATCAGTCACTTTTTCCCATCCATTGGCTGTTTTGTTTTCTCATTTGCAAATCCTTTCTTAATGTATTTGAATGAAGAGGTTGAATGAGAATGTGAGGTTTAAAGACAATAGCTTCCACAAGAATGAAAGTATTTCTGTCCAGACAGAGAATTCCTGCGTCTTGTTCCAGCATTCCATTTATACTATATATTTTTTTTGCTTTGTGGAAAATGTTTAGGCCAAGTCCAATATTTAGTCCAATTGTGTCTAGACATGTTCACTCTCCTATGTTCTCCCAATGCTACCCTGGTTGATGTGGTTATGTATCTAAACTATCAACAGTAGTCATGGGAGCATAGTGTAAACGTCTTAAAGGGGTAGCTGACTTTTTTGTTGATGTTTTCAGTTAAAAAAAGTAAACTGTCCTTTTTAAAAGAATGTTTCTGAAAATGGTTAACTTATCAATGCAACTGACTGTAAAACAGCCTCCCATAAGGACCATGAAGGATCAACTCTGCCCCCCCACCCCCCTCATAGCTCACTCAATCTAGCAAGTTGACTTTTTATTTTATTTTTTAAAAGCACTTTTGAAGTAAACCTCTGCAACAATGGCTGTTTCTGGGATGGTTGAACTTAAGCACTGCGTAGGATAGTTGACAAACTGATAGGCAAGTGGTTACAGACTTAAATAGAGGCTGACGTTCATGTTTGGAAGACAAAAAATAGGCCTTATTGATTATACAGGGCTCTGTCCTGACAACTTCTGTTTTTGTTACGTTTCTACATATTATAGATGCTAGTTCATCTATATGGACATGTCTTACAGCCAGCGAAAGAGAACTTGAAAACATTGTGATGATGAGGCATATGATTAGGATGAAATACAATGTATCATATTTAAAAAGGGACTCTTCATCATTGTACTCATATGTACTGTATCATGGAACTAACCTTGTCTACTGTATAATTACTGCTATTATTTTTAAATTAAATTTGCTTTATGCAAATTGGAACAAAAACAAGTATTCCTTTACTTTAGAAACACCACACTCCCATTATACATAATCAATGATGAGGTATTTCTAATAATAAGCCAGCTGTTCTACAGATATATAAAACTGGACCAGCTGGACTCCAGCCAGTAGTACACTGTGGTCATATACTGTTAACCCCTGTATGCTTTGTTTGTGAATCAGAGCATGAC
Organism: Oncorhynchus nerka; assembly: GCF_034236695.1. Lineage (NCBI taxonomy): Eukaryota > Metazoa > Chordata > Actinopteri > Salmoniformes > Salmonidae > Oncorhynchus > Oncorhynchus nerka. The sequence goes on from NC_088421.1 coordinate 37,262,265, forward strand.
CTGTGTGTATCCCCTCAGTAGTTACAACCCAGGTTTTCTCTGGTGTTTTCAGAGGGGAAGGCACAGAAACCCTCAGTGGTTACAACCCAGGTTTTCTCTGGTGTTTTCAGAGGGGAAGGCACAGAAACCCTCAGTGGTTACAACCCAGGTTTTCTCTGGTGTTTTCAGAGGGGAAGGCACAGAAACCCTCAGTAGTTACAACCCAGGTTTTCTCTGGTGTTTTCAGAGGGGAAGGCACAGAAACCCTCAGTGGTTACAACCCAGGTTTTCTCTGGTGTTTTCAGAGGGGAAGGCACAGAAACCCTCAGTAGTTACAACCCAGGTTTTCTCTGGTGTTTTCAGAGAGAACCTGTTCTTTCACTCCCCTGAATGGAAAAGTAGGGGTTGGTCAAAGACATTCATATTACCAGGAAGCATGAAGAAAAGTATTTTATAGGTGTGAGGGATTTGTGTCAGTTCTTTGTTCATGTTCACAATTTGCTAACTGATTCTTCAGAAAGTGTGAAACACAATCAGACCTAAAAAATTGAGGTTAAACTGTATTCCTAATTCCTCTTATTCAGTTTTGTGATTACGTTTAATCAGTCAATTCTCTGTTGCTCAGTATAGACGGATTACAGTATGAGATAATGACAGACAATGACATCTACGTGATATCCATGTTCTACATTCTGTTGAGGCTGTTCCGTTATGTTAAAATATGGTCAGCATATACACAGTGCCTTCGGAAAGTATTCAGACCCCTTGACTTTTCCCACATTTTGTTATGTTACGGCCTTATTCTAAAATGGATTTAAAAAATAATTACTCAGCAATCTACACACAATACCCCAGATGACAAAGCAAAAACAGGTTTTTAGACATTTCTGCAAATGTATTAAAAATAACAGAAATACCTTATTTACATAGGTATTCAGACCCTTTGCTATGAGACTTGAAATTGAGATCAGGTGCATCCTGTTTCCATTGATCATCCTTGAGAGGTTTCTACAACTTGATTGGAGTCCACCTGTGGTAGATTCAATTAATTGGACATGATTTGGAAAGGCATTTTCCTGTCCAACAGTTGACAGTGCATGTCAGAGCAAAAACCAAGACATGAGGTTGAAGGAATTGTCCGTAGAGCTCAGAGACGGGATTGTGTCGAGGCACAAATCTGGGGAATGGTACCAAAACATTTCTGCAGCTTTGAAGGTCCCGAAGAACACCGTGGCCTCCATCATTCTGAAATGGAAGAAGTTTGGAACCACCAACACTCTTCCTAGAGCTGGCCTCCCGGCCAAACTGAGCAATAGGGGAACAAGAGCCTTGGTTAGGGAGGTAACCAAGAAACCGATGGTCACTCTGACAGAGCTCTAGAATTCCTCTGTGGAGATGGGAGAAACTTCCAGAAGGACAACCATCTCTGCAGCACTCCACCAGTCAGGCCTTTATGGTAGAGAGGCCAAACAGAAGCCACTCCTCAGTAAAAGGCACATGCCAGCCTGCTTGGAATTTGCCAAAAGGCACCTAAAGACTCTCAGACCATGAGAAACAACTTCTCACTCAACGTCAACAAAACAAAGGAGATGATTGTGGACTTCAGCAAACAGCAGAGGGAGAATCCCCCTATCCACATCGACGGGACCGCAGTGGAGAAGGTGGAACGTTTTAAGTTCCTCTGCGTACACATCACGGATAAACTGAAATGGTCCACCCACACAGCGTGGTGAAGAAGACGCAACAGTGCCGTTTCAACCTCAGGAGGCTGAAGAAATTCTTGTCAGCTAAAAGCCTCACAAACTTTTACAGATGCACCATTGAGAGCATCCTGTCGGGCTGTATCACCACCTGGTACGGCAACTGCACCGCCCACAACCGCAAGGCTCTCCAGAGGGTGGTGCGGTCTGCACAACGCATCACCGGGGGCAAACTACCTGCCATCCAGGACACCTACAGCACCCGATGTCACAGGAAGGCCAAAAAGATCACCAAGGACAACAACCACCCGAGCCACTGCCTATTCACCCCGCTATCATTCAGAAGGCGAGGTCAGTATAGGTGCATCAAAGTTGGGACCGAGAGACTGAAAAACATTTCAAGGCCATCTGACTGTTAAACAGCCATCACTGACAGAGAGGCTGCTGTCTACATACAGACTCAAAATCATTGTTCATATTAATAAATGGATCACTAGTCACTAGTTTAATAATGCCACTTTAATAATGTTTACATATCTTGCATTACTCATCTCATATGTATATACTGTATTCTATACCATATATTGCATCTTGCCTATGCCGCTCGTTCATTGCTCATCCGTGTATTTATATGTACATATTCTTATTCCATCCCTTTACTTAGATTTGTGTTTATTGGCCCTATGCATAATGCAGTTACACCTGAATAGATCCCACCCCCAGTCATGTCCCTCCCCCACATTCCTGTGTACCTGAGGGTGGGGCATAGAGATCGATAAGGAAGTCCTCAGTGGCCCAATGTAGAGCTTCTGTGAACACAGATTGACAAGATGCGTTATGTAGAAGATCTTCTCCTCCAGACTCCCAGCATGGTGACCCTGCTGGGGTCTGTACTTTTTCTGCCTCCTCTCCTCTGGTTCCAACTCTGAGGAACAGGGGAAGCAGCCTCCAGGACCCAGGCCTCTGCCCCCTGCTTGGTAACATGCTCCAGCTCCCCACCGCAGCCTCTGTGAAATGAGATGAAGTCCTGAGTTGCTTTTCATTTTTACATTTTGTTTTAGCTTGTTTGTATTTCCTAAAATAGTTGTTAACTTGACCTGTGCAGCTATAAGCTCTATTTAGAGTTTCAACCAAAAGTTATAGTACAACCTTGACTCAGTTACACCAGTTTCATGGGCTAGTCACCTGGAATGCCTTTCAATTACCAGGTGTGCCTTGTTTAAAGTTTATTTGTTGAATTTATTTCCTTCTTAATGAGTTTGAGCTAATCAGTTGTGTTGTCACATGGTAGGTGTAGGAGTGCTAGGGTGGTATACAGAAGATAAACCTGGTAAAAGACCAAGTCCATATTATGGCAAGAACAGCTCATATAAGCAAAGAGACATGAAAGTCCATCATTACTTTAAGACATGAAGCTCAGTCATTCCGGGAAAATGTCAAGAACTTTGAAAGTCTCTTCAAGTGCAGTCGCAAAAACTCTCAAGCGCTATGATGAAAATGGCTCTCATGAGGACCAGCACAGGAAAGTAAGACCCCTAGTTACCTGTGCTGCAGAGGATAAGTTAATGAGAGTTAACTGCACTTCAGATTGCAGCCCAAATAAATGCTTCACAGAGTTCAAGTAACAGACACATCAACATCAACTGTTCAGAGGAGACTACGTGAATCAGGCCTTCATTGCTCCAAAGAAACCACTAGTAAAGGACACCAATTAGAAGAAGATAATTGCTTGGGCCAAGAAACACGAGCAATGGACATTAGACCTGTGGAAATCTGTCTTTTGGTCTGATGAGATCAAATTTGAGATTTTTGGTTCCAACCGCCGTGTCTTTGTGAGACACAGAGTAGGTGAATGGATGATCTCTGCATGTGTGGTTCCCACCTTGAAGCATGGAGGAGGAGGTGTGATGGTGTGGGGGTGCTTTGCTGAGGACAATGTCTGTGATTTCTTTATAGTTCAAGGAACACTTGACCAGCATGGCTACCACAGTATTCTGCTGCGATACGCCATCCCATCTGATTTGCTCTTAGTGGGACTATCATTTGTTTTTCAACAGGACCATGACCCAAAACACATCTCCAGGCTTTGTAAGGGCTATTTTACCAGGAAGGAGAGTGATGGAGTGCTCACCTGACCTTAACTCAATTGAGATTGTTTGGGATGACCGCAGTGTGAATGAAAAGTAGCCAACAAGTGCTCAGCATATATGGGAACTCATTCAAGACTGTTGGAAAAGCATTCCAGGTGAAGCTGGTTGAGAGAATGACAAGAGTGCGCAAGCTGTCATTAAGGCAGCTTTGCACACTCTTGTCATGGCTACTTTGAAGAATCTCAAATATAATATATATTTTGATTTGTTTAACACTTTTTTGGTTACTACATTATTCCATATGTGTTATTTCATCGTTTTGATGTCTTCACTATTATTCTACAATGTAGAAAATAGTAAAAATAAAGAAAAACCATTGAATGAGTTGGTGTGTCCAAACTTTTGACTGGTACTGCATGTCGGTTGTTTTGCTTCAGGACGCTCACAGGCCTCACAAGACTCATCTAACGATCCCCCGGTACTAGCTGAAAAAAAAGCCTCCTTCACTCACACCGCCAAACTCACCCTTGTAAAACTGACTATCCTACTGATCCTCGACTTCGGCAATGTCATCTACAAAATAGCTTCCAATACTCTACTCAGCAAACTGGATGCAGGCTATCACAGTGCCATCCGTTTTGTTACCAAATCACCTTATACCACACACCACTGCAACCTGTATGCTCTAGTCGGCTGGCCCTAACTACATATTCGTCTCCAGGCCCACTGGCTCCAGGTCATCTGTAAGTCGCTCTGGATAAGAGCGTCTGCTAAATGACTTAAATGTAAATGTAAATGTATAAGTCTATGCTAGGTAAAGCTCCGCCTTATCTCAGTTCACTGGTCACGATAACAACACCCACCCGTAGCACATGTTCCAGCAGGTATATCTCACTGATCATCCCCAAAGCGAACACCTCATTTGGCAGCCTTTCCTTACAGTTCTCCGCTGCCAGTGATTGGAACGAAATGCAAAAATCGCTGAAGTTGGAGACTTTTATTTCCTTCACCAACTTTAAACATCAGCTATCTGAGCAGCTAAACAATTGCTGCAATGGTACATAGTCCATCTGTAAATAGCCCACCCAATCTACCTACCTCATCCCCATATTGTTTTTATTTACTTTTCTGCTCTTTTGCACACCAGTATCTCTACTTGCACATCATCATCTGCTCATTTATCACTCCAGTGTTAATCTGCTAAATTGTAATTATTCGCTCCTGTGGCCTATTTATTGCCTACCTCCTCATGCCATTTGCATACACTGTATATAGACTTTATTTTTTTCTACTGTGTTATTGACTTGTTTATTGTGCTATTGGCTTGTTTATTGTTTACTCCATGTGTAACTCTGTGTTGTTGTCTGTGTCACACTGTTTTGCTTTATCTTGGCAAGGTCGCAGTTGTAAATGAGAACTTGTTCTCAACTAGCCTACCTGTTTAAATAAAGGTGAAATAATACAAATTTAAAAAATGAATGGAAGTAGAGTGCCTTCAGAAAGTATTCACACCCCTTGACTTTTTCCACATTGTTGTGTTACAGCCTGAATTTAAAATAGATTCAAATGAGAGTTTTTGTCACTTGCCTGCACACCCCATAATGTCAACATGGAATTATGTTTTCTATTTTTTTCATTTTTCTTTTTTACAAATTAATTAAAATGGAAAGCTGAAATGTCTTGAGTTAGTAAGTATTCAACCCCTTTGCTTTGACAAGCTTAAATTTAAATTAAATAAGTTAATGAGTAAAACTTATTATGGCTGGGGGCAGTAATATCAATATATTAGCAACTGGGACTGAGGAGCAGGCCGTTCACTCTGGGCACCTCTGGGCACCTTATTCATCCAAGTAGTGGATTTTTTCTCAGGTTTATGGCCTGCTCCTCAGTCCCAGTTGCTAATATATTCATATTATTAGTACATTTGGATAGAAAACACTCTGAAGTTTCTAAAACTGATTGAATGGTGTCTGTGGGTATAACAGAACTCATATGGCAGGCATAAACCTGAGAAAAAATCCAAACAGGAAGTGGGAAAACTGTTGGTCGATATTCAACTCAGTCCCTATCAAATACACAGTGGAATATGGGTCAAGTTGCACTTCCTAAGGCTTCCACTAGATGTCAACCGTCTTTAGAAACTTGAATGAGGCTTCTACTGTGATGTGGGGCTGAATGAGTCAGGTGTCTGGCAGAGAGCCATGGGCTGGTAATGCGCATTTCACATGAGAGGTAGCTCCGTTCCATTGCTTTTCTACAGACAATGGAATTCTCCGGTTGGAACGTTATTGAAGATTTACAATAAAAACATCCTAAAGATTGATTCTATACTTAGTTTGAAATGTTTCTACGAACTGTAATATCACTTTCTGAACCTTTCGTCCGACTGGACCTGTACGAGCGTTTGAATTTGTGTACTAAACGCCCTAACAAAAGTAGCTATTTGGACCTAAATGTTGGACATTATCGAACAAATCAAACGTTTATTGTGGAACTAGGATTCTTGTGAGTGCATTCTGATGAAGATCATCAAAGGTAAGTGAATATTTATAATGTTCCTTCTGATTTCTGTTGACTCCAACATGGTGGATAAATGTATTTGTTTTCTGAGCGCCGTTCTCAGATTATTGCATGGTTTGCTTTTTCTGTAAAGCTTTTTTGAAATCTGACACAGCGGTTGTATTAATAAGGAGAAGTATAGCTATAATTCCATGTGTAACACTTGTGTTTTCATCAACATTTATGAAGAGTATTTCTATAAAATTGATGTGGCTATGCAAAATCACTGGATGTTTTTGTAACTACTGAACATAACGCATCAATGTAAACTCAGATTTTTTAATATAAATATGAACTTTATCAAACAAAACATACTTGTATTGTGTTACATGAAGTCCTATGAGTGTCATCTGATGAAGATCATCAAAGGTTAGTGATTAATTTTATCTCTTTGTGCTTTTTGTGAATCCTATCTTTGGCTGGAAAAATGGCTGTGTTTTTCTGTGGTTTGGTGGTGACCTAACATAATAGTTTGTGGTGCTTTCGCTGTAAAGCATTTTGATATCAGACACTGTGGCTGGAATAACGAGAATTTTATCTTTAAAACGGTATAAGATACTTGTATGCTTGAGGAATTTTAATTGAGATTTTTGTTGTTTTGAATTTGGCACCCTGCTCTTTCACTGGCTGTTGTCATATCGATCCCGTTAACGGGATTTCAGCCCTAAGAAGTTGTTTAACAAGTCACCTAATAAGTTGCATGGACTCCCTCTGTGTTTAACATGAGTTTTCAATGACTACCTCATCTCTGTACCCCAGACACACAATAATCTGTAAGGTCCCTCAATCGAGCAGTGAATATTAAACACAGATTCAACCACAAAGACCAGGGAGGTTTTCCAATGCCTCACAGAGAAGGGCACCTATTGGTAGATGGGTAAAAACCACCATGATGTTAGGAATTACACTTTGGATGTGTATCAATACACCCAGTAACAACAAAGATACACGCTTCTTTCCTAACTCAGTTGCCGGAGAGGAAGGAAACCACTCAAGAGATTTCAATGGTGACTTTAAAACAGTTACAGAGTTTAATGACTGACTATGAGAAAACTAAGGATGGATCAATAATATAGTAGTTACTCCACAATACTAACCTAATTGACAGAGTGTAAAGAAGAACCTGTTCAGAATAAAAAATATTCCAAAACATACATCCTGTTTGCAACAAGGCACTAAAGTAATACTGCATGTTTGCGGCAAATCCAATACAACACATTACTGAGTACTACTATCACTTTTCCACGGGCCATTCAGTTGTACAACTGACTAGGTATCCCCCTTTCCCCTTTCCTTTCCATATTTTCAAGCATAGTGGTGGCTGTATTATATTATGGGTATGCTTTTAATCGTTAAGGACTGGGGAGTAATTCAGGATAAAAAATGAACGGAATTAATGGAATAGAACTAAGCAAAGGAGAAATCCTAAAGGAAAAACTGGTTCAGTCTGCTTTCCACTTGACACTGGGAGATGAATTAACCTAAAACACAAGGCCAAATCTAAACTGGAGTTCCTTACCAAGAAGATAGTGAATGTTCATGTGGACGAATTACATTTTTGACTTATATCTACTTGAAAATCTATGGCAAGACCTGAAAATGATTGTCTCGCAATGATCAACAACCAATTTGACATAGTTGAAGAATTCTTCTTAAGAATAATGTGTTAATGATGCACAATCCAGGTGTGGAAAGCCCTTAGAGACTTACCCAGAAAGACTGACAGCTGTAATCGCTGCCAAAGATGCTTCTACAAAGTATTGACTCAGGGGTGTGAATAGTTACAGCTGAAGTTTGCATACACTCAATTCGTTTTTGGTAGCATTGCCTTTAAATTGTTTAACTTGGGTAAAACGTTTTGGGTAGCCTTCCACAAGCTTCCCACAATAAGTTGGGTGAATTTTGGCCCATTCCTACTGACAGAGATGGTGTAACTGAGTCAAGGTTGTAGGCCTCCTGGCTCTCACACACTTTCAGTTCTGCCCACACATTTTCTATAGGATTGAGGTCAGGGCTTTGTGATGGCCACTCCAATACCTTGACTTTGTTGTCCTTAAGCCATTTTGCCACAACTTTGAAGTATGCTTGGGGTCATTTTCCATTTGGAAGACCCATTTGAGACCAAGCTTTAACTTCCTGCCTGACTGATGTCTTGATGTTGCTTCAATATATCCACATAATTTCCTTTCCTCATGATGCCATCTATTTTGTGAAGTCCACCAGTCCCTCCTGCAGCAATGCACCCCACAAAATGATGCTGCCACCCCGTTCTTCACGGTTGGGATGGTGTTCTTCGGCTTGCAAGCTTCCCCCTTTTTCCTCCAAACATGACGATGTTCATTATGGCCAAACAGTTCTGTTTTTGTTTCATCAGACCAGAGGACATTTCTCCAAAAGTACAAACTTTGTCCACGTGTGCAGTTGTAAACCGTAGTCTGTTTTTTTTATGGTGGTTTTGGAGCAGTGGCTTCTTCCTTGCTGAGCGGCCTTTCAGTTTATGCCAATATAGGACTCGTTTTACTGGGGATATAGATACTTTTGTACCTGTTTCCTCCAGCATCTTTACAAGGTTCTCTGCTGTTGTTCTGGGATTGATTTGCACTTTTCACACCAAAGTACCTTCATCTCTAGGAGACAGAACGCGCCTCCTTCCTGAGCGGTATGATGGCTGCGTGGTCCCATGGTGTTTATACTTGCATACTATTGTTTGTACAGATGAATGTAGTAACTTCAGGTGTTTGGAAATTGCTCCCAATGATGAACCAGACTTGTGGAGGTCTACAATGGTTTTACTGAGGTCTTGGCTGATTTCTTTTAATTTTCCCATGATATCAAGCAAAGAGGCATTGACTTTGAAGGTAGGTCCTAGAAATACATCCACAGGTACACCTCCAATTGACTCAAATGATGTCCATTAGCCTATCAGAAGCTTCGAAAGCCATGACATCATTTTCTGGAATTGTGAAATAATCTGTCTGTAAACAATTGTTGGAAAAATTACTTGTGTCATGCACAAAGTAGATGTCCTAACCGATTTGCCAAAACTATAGTTTGTTAACAAGACATTGGTGGAGTGGTTGAATGCATGTAAATTCGATATTTCTATATTCATTTTCAATCCATTTGAAACATTTCTAAAATCATTGTGAGGTATTGTGAGTCGATGGATCAGAAAAACATCTAATAAATGTTGAATTCAGGCACAACAAAATGTGGAATAAGTAAAGGGTATGAATACTTTCTGAAGGCACTGTATATATGTACAAATAAATAAAACTAAATGTTCTGATCTTTATTATATCTCTCAGATATAGGACAGATCAAACAACCCCCCCCCCAGCTTAGACAGGGTTTAGATTGTTTAGTGCCAAAAATAAGGGGTTAAATACCTGTAAAAATATATATAAATATATATACTCTACCGGTTTTAGAACCTACTCATTCCTACTCATTCAAGGGTTTTTCTTTATTTTGACTATTTTCTACATTGTAGAATACACATTAAGAGGGAACGAAGTTCCACAAATATACTTTAAAGAAGGCACACTTGTTATTTGAAAAGCATTCCAGGAAGGTGCAAAGCTGTCATCAAGGCAAAGGGTGGCTACTTTGAGGAATCTCAAATATAATATATATTTTGATTTGTTTAACACTTTTTTGGTTACTACCTGGTTCCATATGCGTTATTTCATAGTTTAAATGTCTTCACTATTATTTTACAAAGTAGAACATTTTTAAAAGATTAAGAGAAACTCTTGAATGAGTAGGTGTGTCCAAACTTTTGACCATTAGTGTATATGTTTCCTGATCTGTCTTATATCACTCAGATATAGGACAGACACTTCAGAACAAACTTCCTTTTGATTTTTGGGGGGACTACCTGTTGTTCCATGTTGTGAATCTGTTATTCAATGCATTTCTATGGGCTTATAGCAGTAAAGTCCACTAAAAAAGGGGTCTTAAAATTCTAAATCAAATAGCTAAATGATCCTTGGAATGACATTCTTAATATAATTCCATATGGCTTAGACCCCCCGGCTTAGGCAGGGCTTAGACTCTTATGGGTTAAATTATACAGTAATTTCACTTGTTTTAGTAGCTGATGTGTATAGTGTTGAGTCACCCGCATACATAGACACGCTGGCTTTACTCAGGTGTGAATGCTCTGAGAGTCTAAACCTACCTAACCAGTTTGAATATCAACCATCAGCAGACAATAAGTCAACTGAGAGCCTTTGAGATCAACCCCAGAAGCCTTTGCAAGGGTTAATTCTATATTTTGATATCTGTATGATCAAGGCATATGATAGAGGTTTATCCTTGCTGTTAACCTACACTATATATTACATGACTGTTCCTGTAAGCACATAGCCGTGAGCGAAAATACTGTTCCAAAAAGTAACACACCTCCTCTATGCCATTTCTTCTCCAACTTCCCCCTCGGCTCTTTTGGGACAAGTTGGCTATTCACTTGCTGGTTAACAGGGAGCTATGTAGGATTAAGAACGGCCAATGATCACTGGGTCAGGTTCTACCAGACTTTACACCATATGTTAAATGACCCTGATTCATAACCCTCAGCAATCACACCTTTTTGACAGAAAGTAACCTTTGTTTCAACTCTTGTGTATTGTGCACTTTTGTGAGTTTTCAGAGTTTGGATGTAATCACCCAACCACAATGACAGCACATCGGAAGCCCATGATACAGCGGCAATTTATGAGGCAATATTGCAGAGGAGAGAGTTTGGACTCAATGTGTATTTCCACACTGGTTAGACCAGGAGGGTAGGCAACTACATTCAGCCGTAGGAAGATTTTTTTCTTGAGCAGATAGTCATTGGGCCGGAACATAATTGTTATCATTTGTACATTGACAGCAAGTAAGCCCAAACAGATATTATATTTCACAATACCATAATAATGTCATACTTTGATTACATTGAGACAGACCACATACATGTAACTGCCAAAAATAATGGAAACACAAGTACATGAGGGATACAAAGTATATTGAAAGCAGGTGCTTTCACACAGGTGTGGTTCCTACCCTCCTTAATCAAGCAATTAACATCTCATCATACTTAGGGTCATGTAAAAAATGCTGGGCGGGCCATTATTTTGGCTATCATGATTATACCCCTATCGGGGTAGACAATGCCCCTATCCACAATCAATGAATGGTTTGATGAGCATAAAAACAATGTAAACCCTATGCCATGTCTGTCTCAGTCACCATATCTCAACCTGAGACTGTTTTCCACAGCCATAAATAAAACAACAAATGATGGAATTTCTCATGGAAGAAAAGAGTTCCAGACACTTGTGAAATCTATGCCAAGGTGCATTGAAGCTGTTTTAGCTCCTCATGGCCCAACACTGTATTAACCTCTTGAACCTATGGGGTCGCTGTGTCATTATTGGATAAAAAGACGTGCCCGTTTTAAGCGCAATATTTTGTCACGAAAAGATGCTCGACTATGCATGGAATCGAAACCAAGATGAACTTTCATACAGGAAATGCCCCAGATTCTGAAGGCGCTGTGTTCCAATGTCTCCTTATATGGCTGTGAATGCGCCAGGAATGAGCCCGCACTTTCTGTCTATTCCCCGAGGTGTCTGTAGCATTGTGACGTGTTTGTAGGCATATCATTGGAAAATTGACCATAAGAGACTACATTTACCTGGTGTCCTGTGTGCGTAATCTGTAAGTCCATGCGCGTTCCATTTCTTCAGAAGAGAAAGTAAAAATCCATCGTGGCAGTTATCGTCGATAGATATGTGAAAAATACCTTGAGGATTGATTCTAAACATCGGTTTGCCATGTTTCTGTCGATATTATGGAGTTAATTTGGAAAAAAGTTTGCGTTTTAATGACTTATTATTATTTATTTTTTTTCTTACCCAAACGTGATGAACAAAACGGAGCGATTAGTCGACACAAATAATATTCTTTGTAAAAACGGAACATTTGCTATCTAACAGAGTCTCCTCATTGAAAACATCTGAAGTTCTTCAAAGGTAAATGATTTTACTTGAATGCTTTTATGGTTTTTGTTGCATGCTGAATGCTAACGCTAAATGGTACGTTAGCCATCAATACTGTTACACAAATGCTTGTTTTGCAATGGTTGAGAAGCATATTTTGAAAATCTGAGATGACAGTGTTGTTAACAAAAGCCTAAGCTTGAGAACAAATAGATTCATTTCATTTCATTTGCGATTTTCATGAATAGTTAACGTTGTGTTATGCTAATGAGCTTGCGGATAGATTTACACAATCCTGGATACAGGGTTTTTTTCGTAGCTAAACGTGACGCAGAAAACGGAGCGATTTGTCCTAAACAAATAATCTTTCAGGAAAAACTGAACATTTGCTATCTGAGAGTCTCCTCATTGAAAACATCTGAAGTTCTTCAAAGGTAAATGATTTTATTTGAATGCTTTTCTGTTTTTTTGTGTAAATGTTGCCTGCTGAATGCTAACGCTAAATGCTATGCTAAATGCTACGTTAGCTATCAATACTGTTACACAAATGCTTGTTTTGCAATGGTTGAGAAGCATATTTTGAAAATCTGAGATGACAGTGTTGTTAACAAAAGGCTAAGCTTGAGAGCAAATAGATTCATTTAATTTCATTTGCGATTTTCATGAATAGTTAACGTTGCGTTATGGTAATGAGCTTGAGGCTGTAGTCACGATACCGGATCCGGGATGGCTCGACGCAAGAAGTTAAGACACTTTATGTTGGTGTTTCCTTTATTTTGGCAGTTACCTGGATGAACCTGTATATCTATTTTTGGGAGTATTTGCAAACAGATTTCCTAAACTTAAGTAATTTTGAGCTGAATTCCTTTGTCCATCAACAAAAATCTTATGTGGGTGTCAGTCACAATTTATTTATGAAAATGTTGTAATAGAGCAGAGGGCTGGGAGCGTATATTTCCCTCTTAGCCGAGCAGTGATCCATTTTGTTAAAGGCAGATGTCAGAGGTGATGTGGCTGTAGGGCAGGGCAAACACATGGACGTACAGACCCCTTTGTCTTTTTTTTCACAACCACAATCTCTCAAATACTTCTCTGATTAGCTGTGTAAAGAAAGCATTTATTTATATAGATTTGTGCATACACCTTTAGGTTCCTAACCTAAATAATCTATAGTAATTCAAAAGCCAGAGATGTGGATCTGATTACAAATTAAATGACAAATCTACCTTTGTAGATTTGTCAGTAGCACCATGGGTAGTGAACCTCATTTGATCAATTTAAAGGAGAGATGAGAAATACTAACCCATCGAGAGTGGGAGGTTGGGGAAGCAGATCTCCACTCAAATCCTTGAAAATCTTTAAAAAATAAATGACAACTTTTGGGGAGCAAATTAAATCGTGGGTCGACTTCTGGCTTAGACTACACATGATATACAAATATAGGACTATGATGAAAAAGCATATTTTTAAATATTGTATTTTAAGGAAGTATCTGTATATGCAGGGCTAAGGTGACTTCTGTTAGTTATGCTTCCCTCTATTCAAGAAGAGGTTTTCAGACTTTTACAGAGATTGGAAATGTATTCTGTCTTTGGAATGTGTAAACTGACCTTTGTAACCTCGTGGCAGAGGGATTATTGGGATCCAGCCTGACCTGTTCTTCCTCTCACTGTCTGCACTGAAGATAGTTTTACCAGACCATTTACCTGATCATCATTGACTCACACTAAACAAATAAAACATCAAATGTGGAACACCTTCAAGTGTCTAAAAAGTTATTATATATGATTGGAGATGTAAATATATGTCAATCAGAAATGTATTATATTTTTATACATTAGACAACGGAGGGGATTTCTGAAGATCTTTAGTAACACAATCAAATCCCAAATATGATTAGATTTAACCTCATTCTATCAATGTAACCCTCATCATCCCTTAGGTGATGGAATAAAGTTTACATGTGTTAATCTGGTCTATCAGCCTCATTCCATTTCACCGGGCGTATAAATGCCTTTCGATGTATTACCTTTTTTGGAAAGACCAGGACACAAATCATATGGAGAGTTTGTCAATGACCTGCAGGTGAGATCATGTGAGTTTCACAATTATATGATATGTAGACAGACCTGCTGGAGTTGCATTGTTTAGCTCCTCCTCTGAGGTTGTACCCTCCCTCTTCTCATCTTGCTCCAATAGGGTGGGGTGGGGAGGTTAAATAAATAGCATTCCTTGGAGATCTGTTGTCATGGAAGTCCTTGGAGATCTGTTGTCTGAGCATTAGTGGACGGAACATTAGTGTGTTGTATTTTTAGCCCAGTATAAGGTGTATGAGCTCAGACTGAAGATGTCTCTTATGGAAGGTCTTCTACAGACATCAAGCACAGTGACACTGCTGGGTACTGTGCTGTTTATGCTGGTCCTCTACCTCCGCTCCTCTGGTTCCAGCTCTGAGGAACAGGGGAAGGAGCCTCCAGGACCGAGGCCGCTGCCCCTGCTTGGTAACATGCTCCAGCTGGACCTCAAGAAGCCCTACTGCACTCTCTGCGAGGTAAGATGAAGTCATCCTTTGCTTTCAGAACAAAACATGTTGATGTTGATTTGATCTGTGAGATTTGATCTGTTTTATCCCACTTACTGTATGTCGTTTTTTTGCTATTTCACCATGTTTGAAAAGTTCAGTAAGCAAACTGATGAATGAACTCTGGCACATTGTACATGCTTTTAGCTGGTTAATGTTGTTTAATGTTTTATTCTGTAGTGTATTTCAATAGATATATATGTCCTACCCAAGTAGCCTGGTCCCAGATGTTTTTTGTTGGGAACCAGGATATGGACAAAATACTTTGTGACAGTGACCAATGTGTTGCAAGGAAAGCGATGAGGTCACTTCAGAATATTGAAAGTAAAGGGGGATACCTGGTCATTTGTACAACTGAACTCATTCAACTGAAATGTGTCTTCCGCATTTAACACAACCCCTCTGAATCAGAGAGGTGCGGGGGGCTGCCATAATCGACATCCACGTCTTCGGCGCCCGAGATGCACTCTAGGAATATCCCTTCAAGGATCTTGTTATAACAGACCTGGGTTCAAATACATAGTGTACTTAATTATTTGACATTTTGTGTTTGAATATTTTGTAATACACAGGCAAAAACAACTACATCAAATAAAAACAACAAGTAGTTGTAAATACATGCCACTTGTAACATAGGAGCAGTTAATGACATGACCAGACCTCTGACATGGAAACAAACAATACTATCTGATGACTGATAACAAAAGAGTGCTTTTTAAAGGGTAGGTAATCAAGGCAGTAATGAAGTCCAGGTGTGACTGATGAGTCACAGGTGTGCGTAATGATGGTTGCCAGGTGTGCATAATAATGGGTTGCCAGGTGTGCATAATGATGGGTTGCCAGGTGTGCATAATGATGGTTTGCCAGGTGTGCATAAAGATGGTTGGCAGGTGTGCATAATGATGGGTTGCCAGGTGTGCATAAAGATGGTTGCCAGGTGTGCATAAAGATGGTTGCCAGGTGTGCATAAAGATGGGTTGCCAGGACCAGTGGTTAGTAGACCGGTGACATTGGGAGTGGGAGCTTGACACCAATACTTTCCAAATGTATTTCCAATAAAAAACTTTGTCTAAATACTAATTTTGTTAGTAATTAAATTACATTGACTGGTATTTGAACGTAGGTCTGACATCAACTGTAAACCACTGTCTTCACTCTATTTCTTGACTGAAACATGTTAAACAAGTTGTATGTGATGTCCAGTTATGTGCTTAGTCATATAATATAACGAGACATAACTGAGTCTATGGTGTACTTTATGTATACTTTATCTGTCCAGCTCTCCAAGAAATATGGTTCCATCTTCACGGTTCACTTTGGACCCAAGAAAGTGGTTGTTCTGGCAGGATACAAGACGGTCAAGCAGGCGCTGGTCAACCAGGCAGAGGACTTTGGGGACAGGGACATCACACCTGTGTTTTATGATTTCAACCAAGGACATGGTAATGATATTTTACTCTTCTGCTGGCTATGTCCTATTCTTAAAGGGATAGTTCACCCAAATGACAACCTGTCTTATTGATTTCCTTAATCTGAAGCAGTCTATGAACAAGCTAAAACAGAAATCCATGTGTTTGTTCTCCAATTTATGTGTTGGCCACAAATATGAGCATAGGATGAGTCAACAACATTGTGGGTATGAGTTAACAAATTATGAACTTTTAAAAGTGTGATTTTCACCTAACAGTTACTTTAAATAAACTTTATTGAGTTACACAATCAATTTCAGACACTTTGAGATGAGTTGGAACTTAAATGCATTACAATCTGTTGAAAGTCTTATTCTAGCCTGATGGAACAAGTCTGATTGCTGCATTCACCATTCTGTTTTACTGAATGTATATCAGCCTGCCCTTTATCCAGTAGATTGGCTTTTGGAATAAGCCAGAAAATGTCTGGTCCAATCAGTACCCTTGCAGAAACAATGGTTGGGTTTAGGACAACAACCAATGTTGCCAAATACTGTGCTTGAATTAGGCTGTCCTCTGGTTGGTTGAAAGTGATCCAATAGCTGACAAGTTCATTTGAGATAATACCACTTCTTTCTGACATTTGAGACTAGAATGGTGAATGTAAAGATCAGGCTAGAATGGTGAATGCAGAGATCAGGCTAGAATGGTGAATGCAGAGATCAGGCTAGAATGGTGAATGCAGAGATCATGCTAGAATGGTGAATGCAGAGATCATGCTAGAATGGTGAATGCAGAGATCAGGCTAGAATGGTGAATGCAGAGATCAGGCTAGAATGGTGAATGCAGACATCATGCTAGAATGGTGAATGCGGAGATCAGACTAGAATGTTGAATGCAGAGATCAGACTAGAATGGTGAATGCAGAGATCAGGCCGTTTCCACAATTCATCAAATGTTCTTACTCTAATCTTCTGCAAATAATATAAATGTCTAAGATGTCTTAAATAGTTACAGATTATCCTGACCAGAAAAGATAATTTGGCAGATTATATATATATATATATATATATATATATATATATATATGGTACATGCTCATTATGAAATGGCATATTATAGTAATTTATTTATTATTATTACTTTGAATTGTCATGGAAACAAACTACATTCTCTACAGGGATTCTGTTTGCCAATGGAGACTCATGGAAAGAGATGAGGCGCTTTGCCCTGACAAACCTTAGAGACTTTGGGATGGGCAAGAAAGGGAGTGAGGAGAAAATCTTAGAGGAAATCCCCTACCTGATTGAAGTGTTGGAAAAACATGAGGGTAAGAGAATCAGTATCTCTACACTAGTAGTAGAAGTAGTATGATGTATTTATAGGGGATGCCTAGGCTTAATTGCCTGGTTAAAAATCAGGCTATTTTAAACCACATTATTAGTAAATAGCTAAGTGATCGTGTGGGTTCTGGAAAGCTTATTTTGTAATTAATTAGATGTTTTGTCTATTACAGGTAAGGCATTTGACACCACCCAGCCTGTGCTTTATGCCGTCTCCAACATAATCTCGGCCATTGTCTACGGCAGCAGGTTTGAATACACTGACCCACTATTCACAGGCATGGCGGACAGGGCCAAGGAGAGTATTCACCTTACAGGTTCTGCATCAATTCAGGTAGTCTGCTTATTCAGAACATTTTGTTTTTAATGTATTTTTTAAATAAATGTCTGTTTCAGTGCAATCAATAAAACTAGGAAACAGACGCCTGTTATGAATTCTTGCAAATTAATGTACATACTCAGTTATACTTTACTTGATGTGCCAGTAAACTTATTATAAACCATTATTGTACAGTTTATAACCCATTACTAAGCTGCTTATACATCATTATATTCATGATGTATACGTATAACATATCAAATAAAATCCTCATAGCCCAGTCCAAGCTCTTTGTCCTGGCACACCAATGGTGGATCCAGCTTCCCCCTGAAGCTAGGACAGCAGAGGCCCTGCCCATCTTCCGAAAGCACCTGAAACACAATCTCCTCAAAAGGTATCTTAAATAAACCCCTCCAGGTGCAGGACACAGAACTGAGTAAAATACATACTTTACTCGAAAAGAAGCAACAAAATATTTCAACGAGGGGAAAACACACCAGCTCACAGAAGTCTTGAACACTAAACAAAGAACAAACACTCACAAAACCATGTGGGAAGCAGCGGGTTAAATAAATATTAACATAATGGGAACCAGGTGTGTTCAATCAAGACAAAACAAATGGAAAAAGAAACATAGATCGGTGGCAGCTAGAAGAGGCACCAACTTCGACGGAAGTTTTGACAGTAGCCCCCCTTGACGCGCGGCTCCAGCAGCGCACCAACACCAGCCTCTTAGACGACCCGGAGGACGAGGTGCAGGGAGGTCTGGGTGGAGACGGTGACATTCCTGCAGTAAGGAAGGGTCCAGGATGTCCTCCACCGGCACCAAGCATCTCTCCTCCGGACCGTACCCCTCCCACTCCATGAGGTACTGAAGGCCCCTCGCCCGACGCCTTGAGTCCAAGCAGACTACCTCCCAGATACGCACCAGGTTGTAAGCGATCCTGAGATCCAATTTGGTGAAGAAGCGCGCCCCATGCAATGACTCTGTCACACTGGCTATGAGAGGCAGTGGGTAACTATACTTCACCGTGATCTGATTTATACCTCTACAGTCAATGCAAGGGTGTAAACCTCCATCCTTCTTCTTCACAAAAAAACCCTCAAGGAGGCAGGTGAAGTGGAAGGCCGAATGTGTCCCTGTCCCAGAGATTCGGAGACATATGTTTCCATAGCCGCCGTCTCCTCCTGTGACAGAGGATACACGTGACTCCTGGGAAGTGCTGCGTCTACCAGGAGATTTATCGCAGAATCCCCCTGTCGATGGGGGTGGTAGTTGAGTCGCCTTCATTTTACAGAAGGTGAGAGCCAAATCGGCATATTCAGGGGGGATGTGCATGGTGGAGACCTGGTTTGGACTCTCCACCGTAGTTGCACCTATGGAAACACCTATACACCTCCTTGAGCACTGATGTGACCATCCCTTGAGAGCCCTCTGTTGCCACGAAACAGTGGGGTCATGATAGGCCAACCAGGGAAGCCCCAACACCACAGGAAACGCAGGATAATCGATCAAGTAGAGACTAATTCTCCCCTAATGACCCTCATGCGTTATCATACATAGTAGAGCCGTGACCTCCCTAATCAGGCCCGACCCTAAAGGACGACTATCTAAGGCATGTACAGGGAAGGGAACATCAACAGGAACAATAGGGATCCCTAATCTAAGTGCAAATTGACGGTCAATAAAGATCCCAGCTGCGCCTGAATCTACTAGCGCCTTATGCTGGGAATGCGGGGGAAACTCAGGAAATTCTATTCATACACACATGTGCGCAACAGGGAGCTCTGGGTGAGTCAGGTGCAGTGCCCTGCCTGCTACCTCGACTCCCTGGGGAAACTCCCCAGCACCGACCAGCAGTGTGCACTCTGCGGCCACAGGTGGTGCAGGAAACGGCCCCCCCTCCAGTCATCCTTAGAGCAGCAATCCATAGGTGTAGGATCGGAGGTGCTGGGGGATGGAATGGACGGATCCCGATCCGAACGTCCGCGGGTGGCCAACAGGTTATCCAGCCAAATGGATAAATCCACCAGCTGGTCGAGGGTAAGGGTGGTATCCCTGCAGGCAAGCTCCCGACGAACATCCTCACGTAGACTACACCGGTAATAGTCGATCAGGGCCCTCTCATTCCATCCCGCACCAGCAGCCAGGGTCCTGAAGTCCAGTGCGAAGTCCTGTGTGCTCCTCATCACCTGTCTGAGATGGAACAAGCGTTCCCTGCCGCGCTCCCCTCAGGTGGATGATCGAAGACTGCCCGGAAGCGGCGGGTGAAATCCTCATAGCGGACCAACGCTGCATCTATTCCTCCCCATTCGGCGTTGGCCCACTCAAGCGCTTTCACCGACAAACAGTAGATGATAGCGGACACGCTCTGGTGTCCCGAGGGAGCCGGGTGGACGGTCGCCAGGTAGAGCTCCAACTGGAGTAGGAACCCCTGGCACCAGGCAGCCGTCCCATCATATGCCCTCGGAAGCGAGAGCTGGGTCCAGGTGACGGAGGGGTGGACAGCGGTGTGGGTTGGGGTGAAGTTGATTGGGGTGTGGGAAAACCCCCTCTCTCCCATCGCTCCATGGTGTGCAGCACGCGATCCATGGCTGTGCCAAGATTTTGGAGCATTGGTAATGGAGGACTGGGTGAACCTGCTGACTCCATAAGGGGGGTGTGTTTCTGTCATGTGTCAATGTGCAGCGGTTAGGACGGAGTCATGCGCAGGACACAGAACTGAGTAAAAGACATACTTTACTCGAAAAGAAACAACAAAATATTTTCACGTAGGGAAAACACACCAGCTCACAGAAGTTTTGAACACTAAACAAACAACAAACACCCACAAAACCATGTGGGAAACAGAGGGTTAAATAGGGAATAAATATTAACGTAATGGGAACCAGGTGTGTACAATCTAGACAAAACAAATGGAAAAAGAAACGTAGATTGGTGGCAGCTAGAAAGCCGGGGACAATGACCGCCGAACGCCGCCCGAACAAGGAGAGGCACCAACTTCGGCGGAAGTCGTGACACTAAGATGAATGCACTAACTGTGAATCGTTCTGGATAAGAGCGTCTGCTAAATGGCAAAAATATTTTATTAATTATATCATTGTAATTATTTTATATAATATGGTTAAATAATCACTAGTGATGGGCACTGATATTCAAAATTATATCCATTTTTTTGTGATTCCATATCGTATCGGTTTGCATAAAATATATTGCACCTGTGTATGTTCACCAAACTGTTCACTTCCATGGCTCTTTGAAGTTCAGACAACTGTTAGCAGATTGTCCTTTGGGCCAGGCGTGAATATTCTGGTATTATAATATTGTATTCATACTGGTTAGTTAGGGAGGCCTATATTATAGGACCATCAACAGGCAATTCATTAAATATGCTAAATTTAGAGCCTGTGAGGTCTGTTTGAGGGTTTTGTGTATGCAGGAAAAGTAATGTGTTCTTTTTACAGAATACTTGTCACGATTCCACCGATGTCGGCTCCTCTCCTTGTTCGTTCGGCGATCGACGTCACCGGCTTTCTAGCCATTGCCGCTCCATTTTTCATATTTCCATTTGTTTTGTCTTGTTCCATACACACCTGGTTTTCATTCTCTAATCACAAAGCATGTATTTAGTCCTCTGTTCCCCTCTGTGTGAAATTGATTTTGTGTTATGTGGGTGTTGTTACACGCCATACTTTTTGTCTATGTTCCGTGTTTGGGCACATTTATGTACTTTTTTTTCGTTGGACCGGAATAAAAGTGTGCCTGTTCACTACACTCTGCTCTCCTGCACCTGACTTCACCTCCAGTACACACCCTTAACAATAGTAAAAATAATAAACCGATATTACAATATGCCTTGCTCATATCGATATCAAATAATATTGAATATCACTATTGGTGCTCACAACTAATAATTACATATTTATGCATATGTGTATCACATTTGAATTTATGCATTTAATAATCTAATCATAGTTGTGTTATGTTATAATTAATATAATATTGTTTTATGCGTATTCTACCTGAATCTCTGTGTAGATGTACAACATGTTTCCCTGGTTGGGTCCGTGGATAAACAACCTGACACGTCTGAAAAAGAATATTGCTGATATGAAGATGGAGGTGACAGAGCTGGTGAGGGGCCTGAAGGAGACTCTGAACCCTCATATGTGTAGAGGCTTTGTGGACTCGTTCCTCGTCCGAAAGCAGACCCTGGAGGTATGAAGACTTCATGCAGAATCGGCATCTCACTCATTCATAACAAAGTGTTGCATTAATGTTGCTCAGTATGATTATACAGAATTAATCAATAAGGTCCGAGGGGGTGTGGTATCTGGTTAATTTACCACAGCTAAGGCACTGCATGACGCGAAGTGTAGTGCCTGTATACAGTCCTTGTTTATTGGCCATATTCCACAAAACCCAGAGGTGCCTTGCTGGTGTTATAAACTTGTTACCAACATAATTAGAACACTAGACGAGTAATTTTGCACCACACTCGTGGTATATTGTCTAAATTACCAAGACAATTCGGACAATCAGTATGCAGGAACAAAACTGCCGGGTTTATATGACTTATTACGCCACCTTGTGGTTCACTTTACTGCCGAAAAACACAACTAACTTTAGTTGTCCAACACTAACATCCCACTGGGCACAGACGTCAATTCAACATCTATTCGATGTTGATTCAACATAATTTATTTTAAATGACGTATATGACTGAATGCCAGCTGAGGGAGGATCTAACTATTTCTCTGTATCAGTAGAATCACATGTAAACTCAGACTCAAACACTAAAACAGTTCCTCAAGTTGATTTAAAAGAATGTGTTGATTATCTGTTTTGTTTGCTTTTTTTGTTGTTTTCCATATTATTTCTATCTCTGATAAGCTACACAGGAAAGGGCTAAAAATAGCTCATATTAATATATGTAGCCTTAGAAATAAGGTTAATACAATGAACTTGCTAACATCAGATATGTATTCATATATTAGCCATTTATGAGACTCAAATGATAATTCATTTGATACATCATTAGCAATACAATGATATAACATCTACAGAAGACACAGGAATGCATATGGGGGAGTTGTTGCTGTACATATTCAGAGCCATATCCCTGTAATGCTTATAGAGGATCTTGTGTTATTGCAGGTTCGCCTGCCTCCTCTAAAGCCTATTTTAGTGTAGCTCCTATAGGCCACCAAGTTCTAACTGTCAGTATCCAGATAATGTGTGTGAAATACTTGATGGGGGCTCCTGAGTGGCGCAGAGGTCTAAGGCACTGCATCTCAGTGCTAGAGGCATCACTACAGACCCTGGTTCGATTCCAGGCTGGCTCACAACCGGCCATGATTGGAGTCCCATAGGGCGACACACAATTGGGCCAGCATTGTTAGGGTTTGGCCGGGGTACGCCGTCATGGTAAATAAGAATTTGTTCTTAACTGACTTGCTTAGTTAAATAAAAAAATTGTTTATAGTTTGTGCTTCTAAAAGATGGGACTAAAATAGTGTATGAGATCATACAATTTCATTTGATTTGAAAATCTTTTGTATTTGTCACATGTGCCGAATACAACAGTGAAATGCATATTTACAAACCAACAATGACGTTTTAAGAAAAATCCCTAAAAAAATAAGAAGTCACATTTTGCTGTGACACTTAAGTGGATGATGTTAAAAAAGATGTGTTGGTCTGATATGATTAATAAGGAGCATCCAGACACTGCACTTGATGCATTTATGAAATTGCTTCTTCTAGTTATTGATAAACATGTACCTTTTAACTTCTTGCGTCGAGCCATCCCGGATCCGGTATCGTGACTACAGCCTCAAGCTCATTACCATAACGCAACATTAACTATTCATGAAAATCGCAAATGAAATTAAATTAATCTATTTGCTCTCAAGCTTAGCCTTTTGTTAACAACACTGTCATCTCAGATTTTCAAAATATGCTTCTCAACCATTGCAAAACAAGCATTTGTGTAACAGTATTGATAGCTAGCGTAGCATTTAGCGTAGCATTTAGCATTAGCATTCAGCAGGCAACATTTTCACAAAAACAGAAAAGCATTCAAATAAAATCATTTACCTTTGCAGAACTTCGGATGTTTTCAATGAGGAGACTCTCAGATAGCAAATGTTCAGTTTTTCCTGAAAGATTATTTGTTTAGGACAAATCGCTCCGTTTTCTGCGTCACGTTTAGCTACGAAAAAAACCTGTATCCAGGATTGTGTAAATCTATCCGCAAGCTCATTAGCATAACACAACGTTAACTATTCATGAAAATCGCAAATGAAATGAAATTAATCTATTTGCTCTCAAGCTTAGCCTTTTGTTAACAACACTGTCATCTCAGATTTTCAAAATATGCTTTTGAACCATAGCTAAACAAGCATTTGTGTAACAGTATTGATAGCCTA
The DNA here is from genome assembly GCF_034236695.1 of Oncorhynchus nerka. Classification (NCBI taxonomy): domain Eukaryota; kingdom Metazoa; phylum Chordata; class Actinopteri; order Salmoniformes; family Salmonidae; genus Oncorhynchus; species Oncorhynchus nerka. The sequence goes on from NC_088421.1 coordinate 37,286,664, forward strand.
GCATAGGAATATGCCTGGCTTTCAGCATGCAACATTTTCTCAAAAACCAGAAAAGGATTCAAATAAAATCATTTACCTTTGAAGAACTTCAGATGTTTTCAATGAGGAGACTCTCAGTTAGATAGCAAATGTTCCGTTTTTATGTTGATAAAGTAATCCTTCTCACCCCCCCTTAAAAGATTTAGATGCACTATTGTAAAGTGGCTGCTCCACTGGATGTCATAAGGTGAATGCACCAATTTGTAAGTCGCTCTGGATAAGAGCGTCTGCTAAATGACTTAAATGTAAATGTAAAAAATATTATTTGTGTTGACAAATCGCTCCGTTTTGTTCATCACGTTTGGGTAAGAAAAATAAAAAAATTTAGTCATTAAAACGCGAACTTTTTTCCAAATTAACTCCATAATATCGACAGAAACATGGCAAACCGATGTTTAGAATCAATCCTCAAGGTGTTTTTCACATATCTATCGACGATAAATCCTTCGTGGCAGTTGACTTTCTCTCCTGAAGAAATGGAACGCGCATGGACCTACAGATTACGCAATAATTTCGACACAGGACACCGGGCGGACACCTGGTAAATGTAGTCTCTTATGGTCAATCTTCAAATGATATGCCTACAAACACGTCACAATGCTGCAGACACCTTGGAGAAACGACACAAAGGGCAGGCTCATTCCTGGCGCATTGACAGCCATATAAGGAGACATTGGAACACAGCGCCTTCAGAATCTGGGGCATTTTCAGTATGAAACTTCATCTTGGTTTTGCCTGTAGCATTAGTTCTGGGGCACTCACAGATAATATCTTTGCAGTTTTGGAAACGTCAGAGTTTTGTCTTTCCAAAGCTGTCAATTCCATGCATAGTCGAGCATCTTTTCGTGACAAAATATCTTGTTTAAAACGGGAACGTTTTTTATCCAAAAATTAAAACAGCGCCCCTATCTCGAAGAGGTTAAGAAACTGGCTCCATGGATTAATGAGGAATTGAAAAACTGTATGGTTGAAAGAGATGGGGGCAAAAGGAGCGGCTAATAAGTCTGGCTGCACATCTGACTGACTGACTTACTGCAAATTGAGAAATAATGTGACTAAACTCAACAAAGAGTAGACACTGTATTATGAAGCCAAGATCAAGGATATAAAGAATGATGGGGGGGGACTTTGGAGTACTTTAAATTGGGGCTGCAGGCAACCAAGTGGTTAAAGCCTTGGGCTAGTAACTGAAACGTAGCTGGCTTGAATCCCCGAGCTGACCAGGTCGCTGACCATCTGTCGTTCTGCCCCTGAACAAGGCAGTTAACTCACTGTTCCCCAGTAGGCTGTTATTGTAAATAAGAATTTGTTCTTAACTGACTTGCCTAGTTAAATAAATAAAAGCAAATTATGGTCAGAAAGACTAATTCTATTAAAATGGAATCAGATGGCTTATTTATCACAACAATTTGATGCTGCCAATTATTTTAATGATAAATTTGCCACCATGCCAATGAAGTTAAGCAGGAAATGCCAGCAAAACAGTGAGCCATCATATTCATGCATTAAAAAAAACACATAATTCAAACTTACAATGCTTTTCTTTCATTTTGTAAAGTTAGTGTGGGAGAGGTGAAGAAATGATTATCGATCAATAATGAAAAACCTCCTGGGATTGACAACTGTCATGTCTTTAATCTGAATTTAATCTGAAGTGTTTGTCCTCAGGCCTGGTTCTAACAACCAACCTATCAACTTACTGGCAGCTCTTAGCAAACTGTTGGAAAAAATGGTATTTGACCAAATACAATGCTATTTCTCTGTAAACAAATGAAGACTTTCAGAATGCTTATAGAGAAGGCCACTCAACATACACTGGCACAGATGACTGATGATTGGTTTAAAGAAATGTATAATAAAAAGATTTCAGTGCAGCCTTTAATATTAGTGACCATAACGTGTTGAAAAATCCTATGTGTTATGGCTTTTCAACCTCAGCTCTGAATCCACAATATGGCAATCTATCTAATAGAACCCAAGGGGGGTTTCTTTAATGGAAGCTTCTCTAATGTTAAACATGTAAAGTGTGGTGTACTGCAAGGCAGCTCTCTTGGCCCTCTACTCTTTTCTATTTTTACCAATGACCTGCCACTGGCATTAAACAAATCCTGTGTCCATGTAAGCTGATGATTCAACTTGTCAGCAATCACAGCAACACTAAACAAAGAATTGCAGTCAGTTTGAGAATGGGTGGCCAGTAATAAACTGGTCCTGAACATCTCCAAAATGAAGCAATGTATTGATACAAATCATTCCCTGTTCTGGACATCAGCTGAATCTGGTATTTAATGGTGTGGCTGTTATTTTAGATTGTAAACGCTCATGGTCAGAACATATTGATTCTATGATTGTAAAGATGAGGAGAGGACTTTGTGATAAATCGATGCTCTGCTTTTTTTAATCAAATGTATTTATAAAGCTCTTCTTACATCAGCTGATGTCACAAAGTGCTGTAAAGAAACCCAGCCTAAATCCCCAAACAGCAAACAATGCAGGTGTAGAAGCACCACTCTCCACAAAGCAAGCTCTAGTTTGATCTTATCTTAATTATTGTCCAGTCAAAAGAAGGGGCAACTTAATCTGCCCAGAACAGCATGACACATTTACCTCTTCATTGTAATCAGAGGGCTAATATCAATACTATGCATGCCAGTTTCTCTTGGCTAAGAGTTGAGGAAAGACTGACTGTACATAACTCATGTCATCTGAGGGTTTGTTTCTGTTAGGAATCTGGCAATATGGATTCTTTCTACCATGACGACAACCTGGTATTTAGTGTTGGTAACCTGTTTGCTGCTGGTACCGACACCACCGGGACAACCCTGCGCTGGGGTCTGCTGCTAATGGCCAAGTACCCCCATATACAGGGTAAGAATAGATATAAACACAAACACATGCACACACACACCACAGGAGGCTGCTGAGGGGAGGACGGCTCATAATAATGGCTGGAATGGAGTGGTATCAAAAATATGGAAACCATGTGTTCGATTCCGTTCCAGCCATTACTATGAGCCCGTCCTCCCGAATTAAGGTGCCACCTGTGACACACAGACATTAAACAGTAAAGCACTCATGGTGTTACAAGTTATAAACATTGGCAAAGGGCCAAATTGAAGAATATATTATGAAACTAGACAAGGATGGCTTGGTTAATGAAGGTTAATCATTAACTCAGGTTTATACACTGAGTTTACAAAACATTAGGAACATCTTCCTCAGAACAGCCTCAATTCGTTGGAGCATGGACTCTAGAAGGTGTCGAAAGCATTCCATAGAGATGCTGGCCTATGTTGAATCCAATGCTTTCCACAGTTGTGTCAAGTTGGCTGGATGTCCTTTGGGTGGTGGACCATTCTTGATACACACGGGAAACTGTTGAGTGTGAAAAGCCCAGCGGCGTTGCAGTTCTTGATACAAACCGATGCGCTTGGCACCTTCACCATACCCCATTCAAAGGCACTTAAATCTTTTATCTTGCCCATTCAACCTCTGAGTGGAACGCATACACAATCCATGTCGCAAGACCCACTGGTTGACGCTTATTTATAAAACCCTGACTCCCCCCTATCTGAGATAACTACTGCAGCCGTCATCCTCCACATACAACACCCATTCTGCCAGTCACATTCTGTTAAAGGTCCCCAAAGCGCACACATCCCTGGGTCGCTCGTCTTTTCAGTTCGCTGCAGCTAGTGACTGGAACTGTAACGGTTCTCCTCCTTGTCATCTGAAGAGGAGTAGCAAGGATCGGACCAATGCGCAGCGTGGTAAGTGTCCATATTTTGAATAAAGAAATAGAACACTGAACAAGAACAACAAAGTGAACGAACGAAACCGAAACAGTTCTGTCTGGTGCAGATACAAACACTCAACAGAAAACAATCACCCACAACTCAAAGGTGAAACCAGGCTACCTAAGTATGGTTCTCAATCAGGGACAAAGATTGACAGCTGCCTCTGATTGAGAACCATATCAGGCCAAAAACAGAAATCCCAAATTATAGAAAAAAGAACATAGACTGCCCACCCCAACTCACGCCCTGACCATACTAAAACAAAGACAAAACAAAGGAACTAATGTCAGAACGTGACAGGAACGAGCTGCAACAAACACTCAAACTGGACAGTTTTATCTCAATCTCTTCATTCAAAGACTCAATCATGGAGAGTCTTACTGACAGTGGCTGATTTGCATGATGTATTGTTCTCTACCTTCCCCTTTGTGCTGTTGTCTGTGCCCAATAATGTTAGTACCATGCTGTGGTAGGTCTCTCTTTATGTAGTGTTGTGTTCTCTCGTCATGTAGTGTTGTGTTCTCTCGTCGTGGTGTGTGTTGTCCTATATTTATATTTTACTCATTTTTAATCACAGTCCCTGTCCCTTCAGGAGGCCTTTTGGTAGGCCGTCATTGTAAATAAGAATTTGTTCTTAACTGACTTGCCTAGTTAAATAATGTCTCCATTGTCTCGAGGCTTAAAAATCCTTTGTTAAACCTGTCATTTACACTGATTGAAGTGGATTTAACAAGAGACAGTAAGAGATCATAGCTTTCACCTGGTCAGTCTGTCATGGAAAGAAGAGCAGGTGTTTTTAAAGTTTTGTATTCTCAGTGTACATTTCATTGTAGTAACTCCAACCCTCCCTCCTTTCTGTCTCAGACCGGGTCCAGGAGGAGATCAGCAGGGTTATAGGAAGTCGTCAGCCCTTGGTAGAGGACAGGAAGAACCTTCCCTACACTGATGCAGTGATCCATGAGACCCAGAGACTGGCCAACATTGTACCCATGTCCATCCCACACACCACCAGCCGAGATGTCACCTTCCAGGGATATTTCATTAAAAAGGTCAGATACCTGGATATCCAAATCTCTGTGTTTATTTTGTGACCAACTTCAAATTGTATTTTTTCTTGAAGGGAAGTTACAGGTTCAAAAAACAATAAAAGAAATGCATATAAATAGAAGCCCAATCCATTCCCCCCTTCAGTCCCTATCCAACCCCCGCATCCTCCTTCCCCACCTGGAAACCATGCCTCCCAACCCGCCTGTATAAATTGATGGTTGTGATTACAGGATGCCAAGGTCATATTTTTCTATTGTAACATGTGAGCTGGGAGTCGTGAAGCAAGTTCAGGGAGTTAATCAATAAACTAAACATAATACAAAACGAGAACAAACAATACACAGACATGAAACAGAAACAACGCCTGGGAAGGAACCAAAGGGAGTAATATATGGAAGGTAATCAGGCAGGTGATGGTGTCCAGTTGAGTCTGAGGTGCTGGTGCGCGTAATGATGGTGACAGGTGTGTGTATATAATAATGAGCAGCCTGGTGACCTAGTGCGCCGGAGACATCTATATTCTGTTCCAGTTAAATGATTGTTCAGATTGAATTAGATCTGTGGACCATACTGTTTAAATGGCTAGCTCAGAATATAAGCTTTCCAAAAGTTGTTTATATATTATAGAGATCAGTCCATTTGGGAGCCCAGATAGTGTATTTATAAATCTATCACTGGAAGGTTTGGTAGTTGGGTTTCCCAAGGGACTCTGTAGACCAGCATAGCTGACTTTAGTAGTAAATATAGAAAAAAGGAGTTGCCTGGTAATGTGTATGTATCTTTCAAATCTTGGAATGTTCACAAACCATAACTGTCCATGATATCGGTAAGGATTCCACATTTGGGGGATGCAAAAAGACGGCATCCAGAGCACAACACATTATTGTGAAATATTGGAGTATGGGCATGCCATAAGTGTATATTTCTGCCTGAAGTTGTAATCCATTCCTATTAAACAAAGTTTCATCACTTTTACTCTGAAAATAAGGGGTCCTATGCTTCACCCTTACTGCAGGGGACATCTGTGATTCCTCTACTGACGTCGGTCCTACAGGATGATAGCGAATGGGAGAGCCCCCACACCTTTAACCCCTCACACTTTCTGGATGAGCAGGGAGGATTTGTCAAGAGGGACGCCTTCATGGCCTTTTCTGCAGGTAGATTATAAAACACAATTTCATTACAAGAAGTAGAACAATTCTGGTAGCCTTTTGGACAGACTTCATGCTATTTTCTGTATCTTTGGTCTCTCTCGCAGGTCGTAGGGTGTGTCTGGGGGAGGGTCTGGCCAGGATGGAGCTCTTCCTCTTCTTCACCTCCCTCCTGCAGCGCTTTCGTTTCTCTCCTCCTCCTCGAGTAACAGAGGATGATCTGGACCTCACACCTTTACTGGGGTTCACCCTCAACCCTTCACCTCACCAGCTGTGTGCTGTGAGCCGGGTCTGAGATTTTAACATGAAAATATTGGTGGGACAAACTCAATCAAAAAAGCTAATATGCATCGAAACCCATTAAATGCACCATCACAATAACCAATCCCAGAAATTAGTTTGCGTTACACACAAACATTATTATATTTTGTTTGATCGGTGCATAGGCTGATTCCAATATCCTTTTAGATTTAATCGCAAAGGAAGACCACAGTAGTCGAACATACTTCATAGAGTAAAGTTAATTTTAATTCAAAATGTCATGTTCTAGCTAAGAATAAAGTTTATAAAGCTTCTGCTTTGCTTCAACCATTGCACTGTTTAAAGTTCCATGGGAAATTAAAACAGTCTATCAGGGTAAATCCATTTAAATTCCATCACTTTTTGACAGCACCCCATTTGATTTGAATGAAACCTTCCATACATATACTCACCAGCCAGTTTATTAGGTACACCCTGTTCATGAAAATGGATCGTACTTATACAGTGAGTCACGTCAATTGCAATATAAAGCTGGCAGACAGGCATTGAGACAATCATTTACTGTTTGAACATTAGAATGGGCAAAAGGTGTGACCTAACTGACTTTGAAGGTGGTATGATCGTCAGAGGAAGGCTCGCCGGATTCAGTATCTCCTTTCACGCACAACAGTGTCTAGGTTTTACAGAGAATGGCGCGACAACAAAAAACATCCAGTCAGCCGCAATCCTGTGGGTGAAAACAGCTCATTGATGAGGGAGGTTGAAGGAGAATGGCAATAATCGTGCAAGCTAACAGGCAGACAGCAAACAGACAAATAATACAGTTGTGTGTAGAACAACATCTCGGAACGCACACCTTGCTGATTCTTGTCACAGATGAGCTATTGCAGCAGACGACCACACAGGGTTCCACTCCTATCAGCTAAAAACAAGAGGAAGCTCCATTGGGAACGCAATAACCAACACTGGACAATTCAGGAGTGGAAAAACATTGTCTGGTCTGACGAATGCCGGTTACTGTTGCATCATGCTGACAGCAGAGTCAGAAGTTGGTGTAAGCATGTGTCTGGTGTCAACGGTACAGGCTGGTGGCGGGGGTGTAATGGTGTGGGTAATGTTTTCCTGGCACATGTTAGGTCCCTTGATACCAATTGAGCAATGATTGAACACCACAGAGTATCTGAACATTTTTGCTGACCAAACCCAATAGAGCATCTTTGGGAAGAGATGGAACGGGCTGTTCACAGCATGAATCTCCTGCCATCCAATCTGCTGCAACTTTGTGATGCCACCGTGTCAGCATGGACCGACATCCCTGTGAAACGTCTTCTCACCCTTGTTGAATCGCTGTTCTGGAGGCAGTGGGGGTCCGACCTGGTACTAGATGGGTGTACCTATGTAAAACGTGCTCAGAAAGTATTTTTGGAGATGAATGCCAAAACATTCAAGAGATAAAGGTGCTCAAAGTTGACTTATTTTATATACTCCGCCATACCATGACACATCCATGTCTTCATCACTGGAAAATATAAAAAGTTGAGATATCATTTTAATAAGCTTACAAACAGGGTTGTCAAACTATTTTAGAATTGATTGAAAAACATTAACTTCTTGCGTCGAGCTAACCCGGACCCGGGATCATGACTACAGCCTCAAGCCCATTACCATAACGCAACGTTAACTATTCATGAAAATCGCAAATGAAATGAAATCAATATGCTAGCTCTCATGCTTAGCCTTTTGTTAACAACACTGTCATCTCAGATTTTCAAAAATATGCTTCTCTACCATAGCAAAACTAGCATTTAGCATTTAGCGTTAGCATTTAGCGTTAGCATCACCAGGCAACATTTTCACAAAAACCAGCAAAAACATTCAATAAATCATTTACCTTTGAAGAACTTCGGATGTTTTCAATGAAGAGACACTCAGTTAGATAGCAAATGTTCAGTTTTTCCTGAAAGATTTTTTGTGCAGGAGAAATCGGTCCGTTTGGTGCGTCACGTTTGGCTACCAAAAAACCCCGAAAATTCAGTTATCCAAACGCCGAACTTTTTTCCAAATTAACTCCATAATATCGACTGAAACATGGCAAACGTTGTTTAGAACCAATCCTCAAGGTGTTTTTCACATATCTCTTCAATGATGTATCGTTCCTGGAAGTGTGCTTCTCCCTCTGTTATCGCATGGTAAAATGATTGCCACTGGGAATTACGCACCAACTTAGACAAAGGACACCGGACGGACCCCTGGCAAATGTAGTCTCTTATGGCCAATCTTCCAATGATATGCCTACAAATACGTCACAATGCTGCAGACATCTTGGATGAACGGCAGAGAGCATAAGCTCGTTCACAGCACATTCACAGCCATATAAGGAGACTATAGTAAAACAGAGCTTCAGAAATTCAGCTCATTTCCTGTTTGAGGTTACATCTTGGTTTCGCCTGTAGCATCATTTCTGGGGCACTCACAGATAATATCTTTGCAGTTTTGAAAACGTCAGAGTTTTCTTTCCAAAGCTGCCAATTATATGCATAGTCGAGCATCTTTTCGTGACAAAATATTGCGCTTAAAACGGGAAAGTTTTTTTATCCAATAATGACATAGCGCCCCCATAGGTTGAAGAGGTTAAAACAAATAAATATAAATGGTACTTTTTTAAAACTCTTTTTCATATTTGCATATGTTGTAGCTTAGACCTTATTTTACATGATCTGAGGTTTTTGTGTTTTGCCCGCCATCGATTGAAACAACATGCTCTTGAATACAGGGTGGTTGTCTTGTTATGGCAGATAAATGTACTAAAATGGAAATCAAATTGAAATTTCAACTTTCAAATGATACCACAAAGATGGTTGGATCAGAAAATGTTGACTTGAATAGGAATATCTGTTTACATTTTTACTGTCAATCTTTAATGGGTGGATGTCATTTCAATCATAGAAATATAATTATTTGAATGGACCTATCCTTCAGACCACTGCAATTTTAGCTGGTACACCATTGAAATTTAAATTGAAATGGAAATGTAAACTTATAATTACTACCACAAAGATGGTGGACGGTCCAGCCACCGTTGAATGTCGACTTAAATGGTCATGTCTATTCCATTATCTATATTTCTATGACTTCAATAGATTTTCTTGTATTCAAGAGCATGTTGGTAGGCACCACATAAAAACCTAGGGTCTAAGATACAACATATGCAAATATATATTTAAAAAGTGAGTAGGTGTTTTTAGATAATTGATGTTAAAGGTTAAATGGCCTAATTTAACATTTTTTTATTATACAATTGTTTGACCACACTGTTTGTCAGCTTTAAAATTATATCAAACTCAACTGTATCTTTTCCAGTGATGAACACATGGATGTCTCATGGTATGGGAAGGTATCTTCTGAATGTTTTGGCATTCACCTCCAAAACAGTCCTTCTCTGACCAATTCTTCCATGGTCAAAAAGTGATTGGATTCACCCATCAAGCATTAAAAACAAGACACATAGCTAGTTAAAACGGCTGTTAGCCACTGCTTCCATCCAAACCATTGGTTGAGTATTCTTTCCAGCTTTCTTTCTTTTAACAGAGGTCTTATTTGAATGTTCATCTGCTGATGAGCACAGACATTTTATCGCTACATTTCCTTCATAACGCAAAGTTTGAAAATAATTTGTGAAGAGGAAGTTGACGTGATTCATGACATTTCAGCTAGCTAGAAGACAAACAACTATGAAGTTGACACATTAGTCCAATCAAAGCTACCGGAGATAAGACGTTGATTAATCTGTGGCAAATGACTGAGTGTTCTTGGGCTTGGCATACTAACATATTATTCTTTACCTCACGTTAGTCTGATTCCAAACGTTGTAAATTGTTGGTTATCTGCACGGACCCAGTCTTCACTATGATTCATCCATACATCAACTGTATCAATCATTTATTTAATAACTAACTAAATAATCACAGAAATGCACAAACAAACAAAGTAGATATGGTTACAAGGAAATGATACGGGATGTGCCCTAGTGGGCTAAACCGGTATGGCGACTTGGTAGACAAAGGGACTGAGAAGGTTGCGAAAGACAAAAGACACTACACGGTTGATAATTATAACAATTGAAATGCTAATCCTTTGCACATGAACGCTCACTCATTCGGGAATAATTGCAATCAATATATATATTTACGCTCAGTGTGTCGTCATGATCTCTGTTGGAATCGTCCTTCTTTCTGTTGAAGTTCATCTGCCCATCTCTCTGCGTCCCTGGAGTCTTTGGTTAGAATGAATACTTTAGAGTAACATTCAGAAATGTTCTTATAGAATAGATGTTTCGGCGGTTGTCGGTTTTCGCGTTCAATGGGACAGAATTCCTAGCTGCAGACTAGTAATTAGTATCAAAGATTTGCTCTTATTCTGTCAGTATCGATAGTCTCAGAGTTTAACCACGTGGTATGGTTAAGAATTCAGCAACGAGGAATCCATGGTCTCTACTCATACCTTATCTCCCTCTGTGATCGAGGTACTGGTCTACTGGGAAATTCCCAAGGTGGGGGATATATCCAGAACCTAGGAAAGGGGTGTCCCATGATGCCAGATGATTGTCTGTGCTCATGGGGCGGGCCAAAGGGAATTGGAGTTTCCTTCATTAAATAGTTTAAAATCACATTACATAATTTCACAAATAGTTTAATCTTTACTCATTAATTTTATACAACAATTAGATGCAAGCCCCACAACGGAGACTCTTGTATAAACAGAGTTCTGGTAATGTGGCTTTATTGTCTCTCATGAGTTACACAAACATTAAACGAAATGGACCGGTCATAGCTGTATTCTCCCCCGACCGTGTACACATTCTCCAAAATATTGTTCAGTTCTCAAGTTCCATGGAGAATAGGTTCCTTGGTTCCCCTGTGAAACCTTCTCTATATACTGTCTGGCGATGAGGAGAGAGACTCCTCTAGGAATTTATGACCTGCGATAACAGAGCCTGGGTGTCGGGGGAAGAGAGAGTTGGTGAGAGAGAGGGGGATGGTGCAGAGAAAGGGGGATGGTACTCGCTATCCCCAAAGAGGGCCACGTCATGACAATGGCTACCACAGCATTCTGAAGCGATACACAATCCCATCTGGTTTCCGCTTAGTGGGACTATCATTTGTTTTTCAAGAAGTCAATGACCCAAAACCAACCTCCAGGCTGTGTAAGGGCTATTTGACCAAGAAGGAGAGTGATTGAGTGCTGCATCAGATGACCTGGCCTCCAAAGTCACCTGACCTCTACCCAATTGAGATGGTTTGGGATGAGTTGGACCTCAGTGTGAAGGAAAAGCAGCCAACAAGTGATCAGCATATGTTGGAACTCCTTCAAGACAAGCATTCCAGGTGAAGCTGGTTGAGAGAATGCCAAGAGTGTGTTAAGATGTCATCAAGGCAAAGGGTGGCAAATATGAAGAATATAAAATATATTTTTATTTGTCTAACCTGTCTTGAACACACGTTCCACTAACGAAACCCCCCCCCCAACATTCCGCTGAAAAGGCAGCGTGGGAAATTCAAAAATATTTTTTTAGAAATATTTAACTTTCACACATTAACAAGTCCAATACAGAAAATGAAAGATAAACATCTTGTTAATCTACCCATCGTGTCCGATTTAAAAAATGTTTTACAGCGAAAACACAACATATATTTACGTTAAATCACCACCAAATCCAAAAAACACACAGCCATTTTTCCCAGCCAAAGATGGTCACAAAAGCAGAATTAGAGATGAAGATTATCAAAGGTTAGTGATTAATTTGATCAGATTACACTCATTGTAACGATTGTCCTCCTCATCAGACGAAGATGAGCAGTAGGAAGGATCGGAGGACCAATGCGCGGCGTGGTAGGTGTCCATAACGATACTTTAATTACATGAACACTAAACTACAAAATAACAACCGAAACTGAAACAAGTGAACGAAACAGTCCCGTGTGGAACAAACACTGACACGGAAAATAATCACCCACAACTCAAAAGTGAAACCAGGCTACCTAAGTATGGTTCTCAATCAGGGACAATGATAGACAGCTGCCTCTGATTGAGAACCATACCAGGCCAAACACAGAAATCCCAAATCATAGAAAAAGGAACATAGACAACCCACCCAACTCACGCCCTGACCATACTAAAACCAAGACATACCAAAAGAACTAAGGTCAGAATGTGACACTCATAGGACATCATGTTACACAATACATTTATGTTTTGTTCGATAATATGCATATTTATATCCACAAATCTCGGTTTACATTGGCGCCATGTTCAGAAATGCCTCAAATATCCGGAGTAATTACAGAGAGCTACGTCAAATAACAGAAATTCTCATCATAAGCTTTGACGAAAAGATACATGTTTTACATATAATTAAAAGATACACTTGTTCTTAATGCAACCGCTGTGTCAGATTTTTTAAAAACTTTACGAAAAAAGCTTACCATGCAATAATCTGAGACGGCGCTCAGAAGTAACAATATTTCTCCGCCATGTTGGCGTCAACAGAAATACGAATCTACATCATAAATATTCCCTCACCTTTGATGATCTTTCATCAGAAGGCAGTGCCAGGAATCCTAGTTCTGCAATACATTGTTGTTTTGTTCGATAATGTCCATTACTAGTGTCCAATTAGCTACTTTTGCTAGCACGTTTAGTTCACATGTCCAAAAGCTGGCGGTGGTCCAGGCGAACTCGGACAAAAAGTTATATTCCAGGTCTAATAAACTGGTCAAACTAAGTAGAGAATCAATCTTCAGGATGTTATTATCATATATATCCAATAACGTTCCAACCGGAGCATTCGTTTTTGTCTACAGAGTAATGGAACGCATGGCGATATCATGAGTAATAAGCATAACCAGGAATTGGCATTCTGCCAGAGCACTGACTCAAATAGCTGCCATCCGGGCCCACATCACACTAGAGGCTTCATTCCACATTCTACTGACTGTTGACATCTAGTGGAAGGCGTAGGAAGTGCGAACAGATCCATATCTTACTGGGATGTGAATAGGCGATGAGTTGAAAATCAACCAGCCCCAGAATTTTCCACTTCCTGTTTGGAAGTTTGCCTGCCCTATGAGTTCTGTTATACTCACAGACATAATTCAAACAGTTTTAGAAACTTCAGAGTGTTTTCTATCCAATAGTAATAATAATATGCCTATATTAGCATCTGGGACAGAGTAGGAGGCAGTTCACTATGGGCACGCAATTCATCCAAAGTGAAAATGCTGCCCCCTATCCCTAAAAGGTTATAATTAATATCTCTTTCATGTGCCTCTCCTCTCCCCTAAAAAGTTAACCTTTCTAGCGCAGGCGAGCCGCTAGCGACCCACCTCGACAACATCTGGTGAAATTGCAGAGCGCGAAATTCAAATTACAGAAATATAAATATTTAACATTCATGAAAATAAAAGTGTTATACATCAAAATAAAGCTTAACTTTAGTTTATTTTTAACCTGATAGTACGCCCCATCCCGCATGCGGTATCGTTACTACAGCCTCAAGCTCATTACCATAACGCAACGTTAGCGATTTTAAAAAATCGCAAATGAAACGAAATAAATATGCCTGTTCTCAAGCTTATCCTTTTCTTAACAATCCTGTCGTCTCAGATTTTCAAAATATGCTTTAGAACCAGAGAAAATCACTAATTTGTGTAAGAGTGGTGATAGCTAGCTTAGCATTAGCGTTAGCATTTAGCACGCAACATATTCACAAAAACCAGCAAAAGAATCAAATAAAATAATTTACCTTTGAAGAACTTCAGATGTTTCAATGAGGAGACTCTCAGTTACATAGCAGATGTCCAGTTTTTCCTGAAAGATTCTTGTGTAGGACACATCGTTCCCTTTTGTTACTATGCATTTGGCTACCGAAACTAACCGAAAATTCAGTCACCTACATGTCGAACTTTTTTCCGAATTAACTCCATAATATTGACTGAAACATGGAAAACGTTGTTTGAATCAATCCTGAAGGTGGTTTGTCATATTTCTCTCCATTGAAAGCACCGTCCTTGTATCTTGCTTTTTCTGAGAAGTGACTGGAAAAATACTGGGAGTTGATTTTTGCGCACCAATTGCCACGCAGACACCAAGAGGGACACCTGGCAATTGTAGTCTCTTATGGTCAATCTTCCAATGATATGCCTACAAATACGTCACAATGCTGCAGAGACCTTGGGGAAACAAGAGAAAGAGTCCGTTCATTCCTGTCGCATTCACAGCCATATAAGGCGATCATGGAAAACGTAGCCTCAGAAATCCTGTGCATTTCCTGGTCGGTCATACATCTTGGTTTTGCCCGAAGCATTTGTTCTAAGGGACTCACAGTGAAAATCTTTGCATTTCTGGAAACGTAAGACTGTCTTCTTTCCAAAACTATCAATTCCAAGCATATTCGAGCATCTTTTCGTGACAAAATATTGCGCTTAAAACGGGCAGTCCTTTTAATCCAAAAATGAAATACTGCCCCTAGAGTACTAACAGGTTAATCCAGCCACTGTGTCAGATTTTAAAAATGCTTTATGGCGAAAGCACACCATGCGATTATCTGAGGACAGTGCCCCGCACACAAAAGCATGAAAAACATATATATATATATATATATATATATATATTTTGTGTGTGAATTGTACCCCTTTTTTCCCCCAATTTGTACCCCAAGTGGTATCCAATTGTTTAGTAGTTACTATCTTGTCTCATCGCTACAACTCCCGTATGGGCTCGGGAGAGACGAAGGTTGAAAGTCATGTGTCCTCCGATACACAACCCAACCAAGCTGCACTGCTTCTTAACACAGCGCGCATCCAACCCGGAAGCCAGCCGCACCAATGTGTCGGAACGAAACACTGTGCACCTGGCAACCTTGTTTAGCGCGCACTGCGCCCGGCCCGCCATAGGAGTCGCTGGTGCGCGGTGAGTTATCGCGGGTGCAACAAGTCAGCACCTCAAGAGTAAATGTCAGTTGGCTTTTCATGTCCGATCATTGAGAGTATCTTTACCGCTCCTGCTGTCTCTATTATCTTCCAAGAGAATTCTCCTCGATTATAATCACAGCCGTATATATCCCCCCCCAAGCAGACACATCGATGGCTCTGAACGAACTTTATTTAACTCTTTGCAAACTGGAAACCATTTATCCGGAGGCTGCATTCATTGTAGCTGGGGATTTTAACAAAGCTAATCTGAAAACAAGACTCCCTAAATTTTACCAGCATATCGATTGCGCAACCAGGGGTGGTAAAACCTTGGATCATTGTTACTCTAACTTCCGCGACGCATATAAGGCCCTGCCCCGCCCCCCTTTCGGAAAAGCTGACCACGACTCCATTTTGCTGATCCCTGCCTACAGGCAGAAACTTAAACAAGAGGCTCCCACGCTGAGGTCTGTCCAACGCTGGTCAGACCAAGCTGACTCCACACTCCAAGACTGCTTCCATCACGTGGACTGGGACATGTTTCGTATTGCGTCAGATGGAAATATTGACGAATACGCTGATTCGGTGTGCGAGTTCATTAGAACGTGCGTCGAAGATGTCGTTCCCATAGCAACGATAAAAACATTCCCAAACCAGAAACCGTGGATTGATGGCAGCATTCGCGTGAAACTGAAAGCGCGAACCACTGCTTTTAATCAGGGCAAGGTGTCTGGTAATATGTCCGAATATAAACAATGCAGCTATTCCCTCCGCAAGGCTATTAAACAAGCTAAGCGTCAGTACAGAGACAAAGTGGAATCTCAATTCAATGGCTCAGACACAAGAGGCATGTGGCAGGGTCTACAGTCAATCACGGACTACAAGAAGAAACCCAGCCCAGTCACGGACCAGGATGTCTTGCTCCCAGGCAGACTAAATCACTTTTTGCCCGCTTTGAGGACAATACAGTGCCACTGACACGGCCTGCAACGAAAACATGCAGTCTCTCCTTCACTGCAGCCGAGGTGAGTAAGACATTTAAACGTGTTAACCCTCGCAAGGCTGCAGGCCCAGACGGCATCCCCAGCCGCGCCCTCAGAGCATGCGCAGACCAGCTGGCCGGTGTGTTTACGGACATATTCAATCAATCCCTATACCAGTCTGCTGTTCCCACATGCTTCAAGAGGGCCACCATTGTTCCTGTTCCCAAGAAAGCTAAGGTAACTGAGCTAAACGACTACCGCCCGTAGCACTCACTTCCGTCATCATGAAGTGCTTTGAGAGACTAGTCAAGGACCATATCACCTCCACCCTACCTGACACCCTAGACCCACTCCAATTTGCTTACCGCCCAAATAGGTCCACAGACGATGCAATCTCAACCACACTGCACACTGCCCTAACCCACCTGGACAAGAGGAATACCTATGTGAGAATGCTGTTCATCGACTACAGCTCGGCATTCAATACCATAGTACCCTCCAAGCTCGTCATCAAGCTCGAGACCCTGGGTCTCGACCCCGCCCTGTGCAACTGGGTACTGGACTTCCTGACGGGCCGCCCACAGGTGGTGAGGGTAGGCAACAACATCTCCTCCCCGCTGATCCTCAACACGGGGCCCCACAAGGGTGCGTTCTGAGCCCTCTCCTGTACTCCCTGTTCACCCACGACTGCGTGGCCATGCACGCCTCCAACTCAATCATCAAGTTTGCGGACGACACAACAGTGGTAGGCTTGATTACCAACAACGACGAGACGGCCTACAGGGAGGAGGTGAGGGCCCTCGGAGTGTGGTGTCAGGAAAATAACCTCACACTCAACGTCAACAAAACTAAGGAGATGATTGTGGACTTCAGGAAACAGCAGAGGGAACACCCCCTATCCACATCGATGGATCAGTAGTGGAGAGGGTAGCAAGTTTTAAGTTCCTCGGCATACACATCACAGACAAACTGAATTGGTCCACTCACACTGACAGCGTCGTGAAGAAGGCGCAGCAGCGCCTCTTCAACCTCAGGAGGCTGAAGAAATTCGGCTTGTCACCAAAAGCACTCACAAACTTCTACAGATGCACAATCGAGAGCATCCTGGCGGGCTGTATCACCGCCTGGTACGGCAACTGCTCCGCCCTCAACCGTAAGGCTCTCCAGAGGGTAGTGAGGTCTGCACAACGCATCACCGGGGCAAACTACCTGCCCTCCAGGACACCTACACCACCCGATGTTACAGGAAGGCCATAAAGATCATCAAGGACATCAACCACCCAAACCACTGCCTGTTCACCCCGCTATCATCCAGAAGGCGAGGTCAGTACAGGTGCATCAAAGCTGGGACCGAGAGACTGAAAAACAGCTTCTATCTCAAGGCCATCAGACTGTTAAACAGCAATCACTAACATTGAGTGGCTGCTGCCAACACACTGTCATTGACACTGACCCAACTCCAGCCACTTTAAAAATGGGAATTGATGGGAAATGATGTAAATATATCACTAGCCACTTTAAACAATGCTACCTTATATAATGTTACTTACCCTACACTATTCATCTCATATGCATATGTATATACTGTACTCTAGATCATCGACTGCATTCTTATGTCACTAGCCACTTTAACTATGCCACTTTGTTTACTTTGTCTACATACTCATCTCATATGTATATACTGTACTCGATACCATCTACTGTATGCTGCTCTGTACCATCACTCATTCATATATCCTTATGTACATATTCCTTATCCCCTTACACTGTGTATAAGACAGTAGTTTTGGAATTGTTAGTTAGATTACTTGTTGGTTATCACTGCATTGTCGGAACTAGAAGCACAAGCATTTCGCTACACTCGCATTAACATCTGCTAACCATGTGTATGTGACAAATAAAATTTGATTTGATTTGATTAGAGAGTTGAAAACAGCAGGTCTGAGACAGGTAGCACGTTCGGTGAACAGGTCAGTGTTCCATAGCCGCAGGCAGAACAGTTGAAACTGGAGCAGCAGCACGGCCAGGTGGACTGGGGATAGCAAGGAGTCATCATGCCAGGTAGTCCTGAGGCATGGTCCTATGGCTCAGGTCCAGAGAGAGAGAGAGAGGGAGAGAGAGAGAGAGAGAGAGAGAGAGAGAGAGAGAGAGAGAGAGAGAGAGAGAGACTACCGATTTTGCAGGTTTTCCTACTTCCAAAGCATGTAGAGGTCTGTAATTGTTATCATAGGTACACTTCAACTGTGAGAGACGGAATTTAAAACAACAATCCAGAAAATCACATTGTATGATTTTTAAGTAATTAATTTGCATTTTATTGCATGACATATGTATTTGATACATCAGAAAAGCAGAACTTAATATTTGGTACAGAAACCTTTGTTTGCAATTACAGCGATCATACATTTCCTGTAGTTCTTGACCAGCTTTGCACATAATGCAGCAGGGATTTTGACCCACTCCTCCATACAGACCTTCTCCAGATCCTTCAGGTTTTGGGGCTGTCGCTGGGCAATATGTTCTATTGGGTCCAGGTCTGGAGACTGGCTAGGCCACTCCAGGACCTTGAGATGCTTCTTATGGAGCCACTCCTTTGTTGCCCTGGCTGTGTGATTCGGGTCGTTGTCATGCTGGAAGACCCAGCCACGACCCATCTTCAATGCTCTTACTGAGGGAAGGTGGTTGTTGGCCCAGATCTTGCGTACATGGCCCATCCATCCTCCCCTCAATATGGTGCAGTCGTCCTGTCCCCTTTGCAGAAAAGCATCCCCAAAGAATGATGTTTCCACCTCCATGCTTCACGGTTGGGATGGTGTTCTTGGGGTTGTACACATCCTTCTTCTTCCTCCAAACACGGCAAGTGGAGTTTGTAAGTGTAAGCTTTGTAAGTGAGTTCAAATAGGTGCAGTTAATACAGGTAATGAGTGGAGAACAGGAAGGCTTCTTAAAGAAAAACTAACAGGTCTGTGAGAGCCGGAATTCTTACTGGTTGGTAGGTGATCAAATACTTATGTCATGCAATAAAATTGTTATGGTATTTTTTATGAATAATGATTAAATTATGTATACATTTCAATCAGACCTATGACTAAACAGAATACTTCTATGTTACTGTATGGATGTATGAATCTTATTATAATCATAGTACTGAATATAATGTGTGTAATTATAATCAATTAGAATTAGAACAAAGACTGTCTGTTCCTTGGTAGAAATGAATGAAGTTATCGTCAGACTGGCTGGAAGGCTTGTGTTCCTTACAGGACATCTTATCTCCACACAGGGAGAGGAGAGACCTTGGGCTAGTAGTAAATGATCTAACAGGTGGTGGACGATGTGGAAAGGCTTGTGAACTATACTGCCATTGTATCGGAGTTGAGGAAGGCCAAGTTAAAACCTATGGCGTCATTTTTTAGTTTATAACCTGTTGTAAATTGTACCGTGATCTGTACTCTCGAGAATAAACGCTATTGATTGATTTTGAGACTGAGCTCCGGGTTGGAGCGAGCCGGTCGCATCCGCGCTTCGGTCTCCTTCGGTCTGCAGGTTGTATAACTTTTTCATTACATTTCATTATAGTACAACGGTCTGATTTGTCTAATCTTAGCAATTTCTTCTTAGCTAGCTACATAGCCGTCGTTGTATCAAAGATAATTGCGTAATTATCGTATTTCGTCGTCCTCCTATCTGCCCAACACGTTCACCGTCTACCGTAGCACTGTAGTAACTATCACACTCAACTGAACGACTTGATTAGTGTAGTATTAGCTAGCTACATAGTTGTCTTTGCTGTCTTCGTATCCAAGATAATTGTGTAGTTTAGAGTGTGTAGTCTTAGAGTGATTATCTTAAATTACCGAGGTTAGCTAGCCAGCTATTTTGTCGTCCTTAACGTAGGAGACACTCCTAGCTAGCCAACAGCCAGCCAACGTTTACTGAATAGAACTTTCGCATTCCGGTCGCATTCCGCTTCGCTCCACAGGTAGTATCACATTTTCATTTCATTTCATTACAGTCCCAACGGTGTGATTTGTTTGAACCAGGTGGATGAACGCAGTGCCCTTGTTTGGGTGTAGGGCCTGATCAGAGCCTGGAGGTACTGAGGTGCCGTTCCCCTCACAGCTCCGTAGGCAAGCACCATGGTCTTGTAGCGGATGCAAGCTTCAACTGGAAGCCAGTGGAGAGAGCGGAGAAGCGGGGTGACGTGAGAGAACTTGGGAAGGTTGAACACCAGACGGGCTGCGGCGTTCTGGATTAGTTGTAGGGGTTTAATGGCACAGGCAGGGAGCCCAGCCAACAGCGAGTTGCAGTAATCCAGACGGGAGATGACAAGTGCCTGGATTAGGACCTGCGCCGCTTCCTGTGTGAGGCAGGGTCGTACTCTGCGGATGTTGTAGAGCATGAACCTACAGGAACGGGCCACCGCCTTGATGTTAGTTGAGAACGACAGGGTGTTGTCCAGGATCACGCCAAGGTTCTTAGCGCTCTGGGAGGAGGACACAATGGAGTTGTCAACCGTGATGGCGAGATCATGGAATGGGCAGTCCTTCCCCGGGAGGAAGAGCAGCTCCGTCTTGCCGAGGTTCAGCTTGAGGTGGTGATCCGTCATCCACACTGATATGTCTGTGTGATATGTCACACTGATATGTCAGTTTCAACTTCCACCTGACTGTGCTGCTGCTCAACTGTTCTGCCTTATTATTATTCGACCATGCTGGTCATTTATGAACATTTGAACATCTTGGCCATGTTCTGTTATAATCTCCACCCGGCACAGCCAGAAGAGGACTGGCCACCCCACATAGCCTGGTTCCTCTCTAGGTTTCTTTCTAGGTTTTCGCCTTTCTAGGGAGTTTTTCCTAGCCACCGTGCTTCTACACCTGCATTGCTTGCTGTTTGGGGTTTTAGGCTGGGTTTCTGTACAGCACCTTGAGATATCAGCTGATGTACGAAGGGCTATATAAATACATTTGATTTGATTTGACTGATGGAGCTGGTTTACTGCTGTTCACTCAGAGGAAAGACGAAACAACCTCAGGAGAGTCAAATAATATGATCTACACTACATTTACGGTTGAAGTCGGAAGTTTACATACATCTTAGACAAATACATTTAAACTCAGTTTCACAATTCCTGACATTTAATCCTAGTAGAAATTCCCTGTTTTAGGTCAGTTAGGATCAACACTATATTTTAAGAATGTGAAATGTCAGAATAATAGTAGAGAGAATCATTTCAGCTTTTATTTCTTTCATCACATTCCCAGTGGGTCAGAAGTTCACATACACTTAATTAGTATTTGGTAGCATTGACTTTAAATGGTTTAATTTGGGTCAAATGTTTTGGGTAGCCTTCCAACCTAAGTGTATGTAAACTTCCAACTTCAACTGTAACAGAACATACTATACACAATGGAGCATCTCTCAGATAGCACAGGACGGCTGAGGTTTTAGAAAACCATGAATAAACAGACAGATGGAAGGTCGGACAGACATTTTGAGACAGAGGTTTTAGAAAACCATGAATAAACAGACAGATGGAAGGTCGGACAGACATTTTGAGACACACACAAACAAACCTCTTGAAACACACACACACACCTCTTGAGAAGAAGGCACTGATCATGAAGCTGAAGTTGATGGTTGCCACGGCAAAGACAAGCAGGAAGACAAAGACCAGGGTGGGGTCACTATAGGTCAACACAGCTCCATTAGGGCTCACCTAGAAAGGGCCAGGACAGGAAAGAACATCATTATCATCATGAATACTAAACACACTGAATGAAAAATAATTCCCCTCCTCAAAGCAATATAAAGAAAAGACTAGTTAAGTGTTTTTGTTTGCGTTTTATAACATAACCGTTATGTAAAGTGCAAACTCACCTTGATGCAGAAGAGCAGCGTGACGAAGAACATGGAGATGGCGAGGAAGAGGAAGAACATGAGGAACCAGGCCATCCAGTGCAGCCAGTTACTGAGGCCCATCATCCGCATGTACTCCTGTAGAGAGTAAGTAGAGTGAGATGGACCGTTTGTTTGACTGACAGGTAATCCACCCCCTCACCCACCTTGAGCTTCCTCTCCTTCTCCTGCACCACGGCCCTCACGATGTTCAGAGAGGTATAGGTGAGGCTCAGCACCAGGAGGAGGGGCAGCTGGTTCTGGATGGCCAGGATGAACACGTCGTAGATGAACGGCGGGAAGGGGAATCGGCGGAGGACCACCCGGGTGTGGGAGAAGAGCCAGGTTGCTCCTGTGCTGTTATAGGAACGCATGATGGCCTTGTTGACCGCATGCTGCACAGCCAGGAAGCCCTCGCGGAAGTAACCTACGGAGAGGAACCGGGTTATGTTAGAATAACTACATCCCAATTCTCACAATGTGGGCCCTTGTGCACTCCTCCCCATGGATCAGCATAAACATGTGCTACAGCCTAGGGAGGTTCTTTAATAAGTCTCCTGACAATGTTAGTCTGTGAAACCCAAGTCATGTTTTACTGTTTGCTTATGGCGGAATACAGCTCATTCAGTTCAGCGTTTAGTGCCAGCATCAGTCTGTGTGGTATGTAAACAGATACAAAGAATACAGATGAAAACTCTCAGGCGAACAATAGCTCGAGACTTCCTTAGATATCATGCACCGGCTGTTGTTTACAAAAATACATAGACCGCCGCCCCTTGTCTTACCAGACGCCTATGTTCTATCCTTCCGGTACATCGTATAACCAGCCAGCTGTATGATAATATTGTCGTCATTGAGCCACAACTCCGTGGAGCATAAGATGTTACAGTTTTTGGTAGTTGGCAGTTTAATCTTCCCGTAACTCGGCGAACAACGCATATAAGCAACAAACAAATATTGGCTGGGGCCACGTAAAACATCTGCCTGCATTCTCCAGCGCCATCTTACTAGGACCCATTCTCAGCATCTATACCTTGGGCCCATTGTTTTTCCTGTTCATGTGATACTGTATACTGGTGGGGAAAAAACGTCTGGTTCTAAGTATGACACTCTTCCATTACCATGGAGATAAACAGGAAATGAGGACTCATTCTGACCTTTTTACCAGATCATTCCTTAACCCCACCAGAAGTTCATTTTAACATATACTGACAACAGCTACTCACTGAATAATCTGAACTGATGAAGGGATAGACGGCTTAAAGAGGCAGGAGGTAGGCCTCAGTAATGATGAACACTTTTTAATCCATATTAAAAATTCATGAATTCTGACTGAAACTCTTTGTGGTTATTGTCAGGTAGACTGGAATGGTTTCCTCTAGGCGAGCCTTGGGCCATATTCATTAGGCACCAATTTTTTTTTTAACACTGAAACATTTTCGTAAATGTTTTCCATTGTGTGCTTTAATAAATATGACCCTGATATCTCCCATTAGAGACACATTAACACAGCCACTTAATTTGAGATCAAAGGTCTGGCTCAGTAGAGAACACCAGAACGCCAGTTCTCATCACTCGTTCATCATCTCTTTCTCTTTTGAGAGTCAGAATATTGACATAGCTTCAAAGAGGAAGGAGGAAGGGAATCAAAAGAGCAGGGTCTAAAATGGAGGATCTGGAGCCATGAGCAAAGAGATGGGGCAAATCTCAACAACATCCTATTCTCAATTTAATACACGACTTGTTACGCAACCACCACCACCATCGTGGCAATGAAGGAGTGGCTTCATAAGAAGCATTTCAAGGTCCTGGAGTGGCCTAGCCAGTCTCCGGATCTCAACCCCATAGAAACTCTTTGGAGGGAGTTGAAAGTCTGTGTTGCCCAGCAACAGCCCCAAAACATCACTGCTCTAGAGGAGATCTGCATGGTGGAATGGGCCAAAATACCAGCAACAGTGTGTGAAAACCTTGTGAAGACTTACAGAAAACATTTGACCTCTGTCATTGCCAACAAAGGGTATATAACAAAGTATTAAGATAAACTTTTGTTATTGACCAAATACTTATTTTTCACCATAATTTGCAAATAAATTCATTAAAAATCCTACAATGTGATTTTCTGGATTTTTTTTCTCATTTTGTCTGTCATAGTTGAAGTGTATCTATGATGAAAATTACAGGCCTCTCATCTTTTTAAGTGGGAGAACTTTCACAATTGGTGGCTGACTAAATACTTTTTTGCCCCACTGTGTGTGTGTGTGTGTGTGTGTGTGTGTGTGTGTGTGTGTGTGTGTATGTGTGTGTGTGTATGTATATATACATATATTATTCTCACGGGTGCTGGAAATCCCTCAAAGTCCCCTCAAGGATAGTAAAACAAGGAACATTCTCCATTGTGGGGACATTACCCACATCCTCACGAGTACAAAGGCTATGGTAAGCTTAAGGGTTACGTTTAGGGTTACAATTAGGGTACAGGCTCACCAGGCGTGCCCCCCTGGAGGTCGTACTGCTCCCTGGGCCCGGGCAGTTGGAAGAGGGGGAACAAGTTGAGGGTGTGCCAGTCAAAGTCATTGTTGATGTTTAGCTCAGACTTCTCCTTGGCCGGGGCATTACGGGGACTAAAGCTGAACCGCAGGTGGTAGCTGACCTGTAGGGGATAGGAGGAGGAGAGGAGGGAGGGAAAGAAATAAAGAGTAAAAGAGAGAAAGATGATATATATATTGATCCAGGGTAAAAATAAAAAAACACGCCCTGTTAAGAACACTTTTTTTTTTTTTTTTATATATATTGACTTTCAGACCTCAGTCAGACCTCTCTGCCCAACACAAACCTAATCACCAACACATTCCACTGACACAGGGAGAGGGTGACAGAGTTAAATCTCCATAGGGAGGATGGTGTCCATCAACCCAACCAGGGAATTCTAGTCTCTTTTTCCTGACTTCCTTCCAGCAGGTCATTCCCGCTGCACAGGTTAAAAAAACACTTTTGGTGTGTCGAGGTCTGCCGCTTTCTGTCCAATTATCTAATTTCTGTAGAATATTTATGTCTCTATAGGCAACCCCTTTTGGCTCAAGAGCATCCTCAGATGCAAACGTTATGTATAGCCTCAAACCAGGAGGAAATACTAAAGTGTGGTTAAAGGTTAGCATGTCAAGGATTTGGCTGGACTGCAGGTGACTCCAGGATTATTGTATTTGAATGAGGGACAATAATACCGTCAGTGAGAACCAGATGCTTTCATATGTAAACAAAGAGCTGATTCAGGGTTCAAGGTTCAAGTAGGGTGACCACATGTCCCAGATTGTACGGTACAGTCCTGCATTTTGGCCTTTCGTCCCACAACCAAACAATCATGTCCCGCATTTTACCAACAAATGAAAACATCACTAATTTAGAAAAAAGGTACATTTGTCTTGTATTTCAGTCAGACTTCCTATTCATTTGCTGAGAAGTGACATTCCAAACGGTCTTGTTTGAAGTCACGTTGAGCTTACGACAAGGTAAATATCAAGGATGTGGTGCTGGTGATGTTAAACACTTCTCCAATCGTTGTTGAGATCTGATATTATGCGCAATGCAAGAAGAGACATAGGCCAATGTCATATCATCAACCAATCACATTTGTCAAAACCTTTCGGGCTAAATTCCAGCTAAACTTGGAGGACTGTTAATTACCTACTAACAAAAATTGTGTGTAACGAAGAGCTACTAATGTCAGTAAATAGTCATATTAGACAAAGATATAAGGTCATTTTGGCTGTCCATGCTCATTAGTTGCTCATTCAACATATTTGCTGCTACTTCATTCAATATCGTTTTAAAAGTCTCTCCTCCGAACTGTTAAACATTTCCTAAGACAAACCAGCAATGATTCCTTGGCTAAATATAGCCAGAATTTTGTGTGAGGAAAAAAGTGTAGGCAAGGTACACTTCAATTAGTTCACTCGGTGCTGCGGTAGGGAGATGTGTGTGCCTGTGTGTGGAAAAATGATTCAGGTGTAGGCTACACTGTCCCACGAATGTCCCGTAAAATCATACCATTGTCCCGCTTTTGGGCATTTTAAAATGTGCTCACCCTAGGTTAAAGTACAGTGAAGCTGACTGGTCACACACATACTGTTATTTATTTTTTATTTCACCTTTAGTTAACCAGGTAGGCCAGTTGAGAATAAGTTCTCATTTACAACTGCGACCTGGCCAAGATAAAGCAAAGCAGTGCGACACAAACAATAACAGAGTTACACATGGAATAAACAAAACAAGCATACAGTCAATAATAAAATAGAAAAAGTCTATATATAGTGTGTGCAAATGAGGTAAGAGAAGAGAAGGCAATAAATAGGCCATAGTGGCAAAATAATTACAATATAGCAATTAAACACTGGAGTGATAGATGTGCAGAAGATGAATGTGCAAGTAGAGATACTGGGGTGCAAAGGAGCAAAATAAATAAAATAAATAACAGTATAGGAATGAGGTAGTTGGTTAGGCTATTCACATATGGGCTATGTACAGGTGCAGTGATCTGTGAGCTGCTCTGACAGCTGGTGCTTAAAGCTAGTGAGGAAGATGAGTCTCCAGCTTCAGTGATTTTTGCAGTTCATTCCAGTCATTGGCAGCAGAGAACTGGAAGGAAAGGCGGCCGAAGAGGAATTGGCTTTGGGGGTAACCAGTGAGATATACCTTCTGGAGCGCGTCCTACGGGTGGGTGTTGCTATGGTGACCAGTGAGCTGAGATAAGGCAGGGCTTTACATAGCAAAGACTTATAGATGACCAGTAGCCAGTAGGTTTGGCGACGAATATGAAGCGAGGGCCAGCCAACGAGAGCATACAGGTCGCAGTGGTGGGTGGTATATGGGGCTTTGGTGACAAAACAGATGGCACTGTGATAGCAAATTGGATGCAGTCTGAGTAGAGTGTTGGAGGCTATCCTGTAAATGACATCGCCAAGTCAAGGATCGGTAGGATGGTCAGTTTTACGAGGATATGTTTGGCAGCAAGAGTGAAGGATGCTTTGTTGCGAAATAGGAAGCCGATTCTAGATTGAATTTTGGATTGGAGATGTATTCAGTCAGTTCAGAACAAATTCTTATTTTCAATGACGGCCTAGGAACAGTGGGTTAACTGCCTGTTAAGATTTGTACCTTTTCACCTTCCGGTTACTCGTCCAACGCTCTAACCACTAGGCTACCCTGCCGCCCCAGATGCTTAATGTGAGTCTGGAAGGAGAGTTTACAGTCTAGCCAGACACCTAGGTATTTGTAGTTGCTCACATATTCTAAGTCAGAACCGTCCAGAGTAGCGATGCTGGACGGTCGGGCACGTGTGGGCAGCGATCGGTTGAATAGCATGCATTTATTCTTACTAGCATTTAAGAGCAGTTGGAGGTCACGGAACGAGAGTTGTATGGCATTGAAGCTCGCCTGGAGGTTAGTTAACACAGTGTCCAAAGAAGGGCCAGAAGCATACAGAATGATGTCGTCTGCGTAGAGGTGGATCGGAGAATCACCAGCAGCAAGAGCGACATCACTGATGTATACAGAGAAAAGAGTCGGCCCGAGGTTTGAACCCTGTGGCACCCCCATAGAGACTGCCAGAGGTCCAGACAACAGGCCCTCCAATTTGACACACTGAACTCATTCTGAGAAGTAGTTGGTGAACCAGGCGAGACAGTCATTTGAGAAACCAAGGCTGTAGAGTCTGCCAATAAGAATGTGGTGATTGACAGAGTCGAAAGCCTTGGCCAGGTCGATGAATACAGCTGCACAGTATTGTCTCTTATCAATGGCGGCTATGATATCGTTTAGGACCTTGAGCGTGGCTGAGGTGCACCCATGACCAGCTCGGAAACCAGATTACATAGCGGAGAAGGTACGGTGGGATTCGAAATGGTCGGTGATCTGTTTGTTAACTTGGCTTTCGAAGACCTTAGAAAGGCAGGGTAGGATAGATATAGGTCGGTAGCAGTTTGGGTCGTTGCCCTCTTTGGGTATAGCGAGCACCATCCCCCTCTCTCTGTCTCCTACACTCAGGCTGCTGCAACCGCAGGTTGTAAATTCCTGGAGGAGATTATCTCCTCATGGCCACAGTATAGAGAGAGAGTGAGTGTCATAGAGAGAACAAAGGAATTTCTTCCACCTCACAGAACTGGAGAACCGAACGACATTTATGTTCTGGAGAAGGTATGAAAGATCGGTGAAGAATCCAACTACGAACTGGTGCGTTTGGTACAATTTTGTGAAACTCATGAAAGACAATATGGCCACATTACCATAACGCTGTTTATAAAATAGCCTCAGTTGTGAGGCTTACATCTAATTGTTGTATAAAGTGAATGAGTGAGGATGGAAATGTTTGTGAAATTGTGTAATGTGATTTTGGACTGTTTAATGAAGGAAACTCCAATTCCCTTTGGAGTTTAACTAAATCAGAGGACCGCCCATGAGCACAGTTATGGTCTGGCGTCATGGGACAGGCCCTTTTCTGCTCTTCCGAATAAAACCCTCACCCGGGTTTTCTATCGCCAGACCAGCTTACCTCGATAACGAGAGGGCCAAGGTTTGAGAGGAGACCGAGCTTACCTTAATTACGAGATGGCTAAAGGTCGCAGACCAACTTACCACGAGAGGGCCAAGGTTTGAGTAGAGACCATAAACCTGAGTATAAGCTAAGGTAAGCTTAAGTAGATGGCTGAATCTTTTAACCATCCCACGTGGTTAAACTCTTAGACTATCGATACCAACAGATTAAGAAGAAGTCTTTGATATTAATTACTAGTCTGCTAGGAATTCGCTATCATTGAACACGAAGACCGACAACCGCCGAAACATCTATTCTATAACGACATGAATGAAAGTCACTCTGAACTATTCATTCTAACCACGACAGAGAGAGAGAGAGAGGGCGGACAGACTCTCCAACAGAAACTAACTTTTCAACAGAGATCCCAACGACACACTGAGTGAAAATATATATATTGATTGCAATTGTTCCCGAATAAGTGAGCGTTCATGTGCAAAGGATTAGCATTTCAATTGTTATAATATTCAACTCTATAGTGTCTCCTCAGCTGACCCCCCACTAACAAGCCGCCATGCCGGTTTACCCCACTAGGGCATATTCTCCTATCATTTCCTTGTAACCATATCTACTGTTTGTTATGCATTTCTGTGAATTACCTCCCGGTCGCAGCCGGCTGTGACAGAGCTTGGGCGCGAACCCACAGTCTCTGGTGGCACCATAATTTGCAAATAAATTCATTAAAAATACTACAATGTGATTTTCTGGATTTTTTCCCTCATTTTGTCTGTCATAGTTGAAGTGTACCTATGATGAATATTACAGGCCTCTCTCATCTTCTTAAGTGGGAGAACTTGCACAATTGGTGGCTGACTAAATACTTTTTTGTCCCACTGTAGACAGGTGTGTGCCCTTCCAAATTATGTCCAATCAATTGAATCTACCACAGATGGATTCCAATCAAGTTGTAGAAACAGGATGTACCTGAGCTAAGTTTTGAGTCTCATAGCAAAGGGTCTGAATACTTATGTAAATAAGGTATGTTTTTTTATTTTTAATACAGTTGCAAAAAAGTCAAAAAAACTATTTTCACTGTCATTATGGGGCATTGTCTGGCTGTTCCACTGGATGTCATAAGGTGAAAGCACCAATTTGTAAGTCGCTCTGGATAAGAGCGTCTGCTAAATGACTTAAATGTAATGTAAATGAGACTAGCCTCTGTCCATTTTATGCAAATAAGTATCTTACAAATTCTTAGGAATGGGCAGAGTGTTTTAACTGAATTGGTTGATAAACATATAGGAATCAAATTCCTTTAACAAAAATGCTAATTCATTACTTAAAAATCATACAATGTGATTTTTGTTTTAGATTCCTTCTCACACAGTTGAAGTGTACCTATGATGCAAATTATGCTTTGTAAGTAGGAAAACCTGCAAAATAGGCAGTGTATCAAATACTTGTTCTCCCCACTGTATGTGTACACACACACATACATACTCCCTTGTGGGCATGTTTATATATGACTAGCAGGCATACTTATTTCTTAGTTCTAGCTAGCAAATATGGTTAACACTAACCTCTAACTAATCAGCTAGCTAGCTCCAGCAGGAGTGGAAGTTCTGCTGGCTACTTTCCCTCCATGAGAGGTACCAGTTAGGAAAGGAGACTTGAAACCAATCCTGCATTTACATAGCCAGATTCTGATATTTTTCCACTAATTGGTATTTTTACCAATCATATCAGCTCTTTGGGCAAAATACCAGAATTGGGCTGCCTGTGTAAACGCAGCCAAAAAGTCTCACTTAAAGTAAAGTTGTTTACAAATTGTTCGCTACCTAGCTGGTGGCTAGTCTAACCTACTCCAAGTCCAATGACGTTAGCTCGTGGTTAGCATTAGCCACATTAGCTACTAATTACATTTGACATATAAACCATTTGGGTAAATTTGGGCAAGAAAATCCAACTTGTTGCAACTTTAAGCTTTCTTGTCATATTCAAACAGGCCAACCAAAGGTACATAACACTCACAATGTCAGTTACTTATAACAGTTAGATGACTGACTTCTCTAAGCTTGGATACACCCCTAAGATAAATAAGACAAGATGTAGACTTCTGATTAGCCTTGGTTAGCAGTGAGTCAGACTGCTCCATGTAAATTGTTAATCAATCAGTATACTTGACATCGGCAGCTTTTTTTTGTCAAATTGGAGTTGGAGTCTGGATATTCAATTCCAACGAGTCGGAATTGGAGTTGACTCCAAAAATCCCGGAGTCGTTCACCAAAAAAGCACTCAGAATGTTTGTGTAGAATATACCTTGTCACAACACTGTGATCTATCAATCCACTGGGCACACACACTGGTTGAATCAACGTTGTTTCCACGTCATTTATATTTCTACACCCCACTAAAGTGTCAAATGTGAAAGACTCCCCAAAATGTGTGCATTTGTGAAAAAAGGTTGGAAATATGTATCTAATAGTTGCTAAATGACATTCAAAAGATGGTGGTTAACAGAGTCAAACCTCAAAGGTCTGTAAATGTTTATTTTTACACTTGCCTTCAATTGTATCTAGTGTTGATCAAGGTCTAATAAACTATGGGAAATCCTCATAGGACCTTCGCATAGATAAGAGCACATTTTTTCCAGAATGTTTAGCCCCTCCCCTGAGGCTGTTCCATGCTCTATAAAAGGTGAGCCTCCATTGGCAGTCAGATCAATGAGCAGGAAGTAGTCACTATTTTTAGCCCTGTTAGAGCTGTTTGAAGATGTCTCTTTTAGAATGTCTTCTCCAGACATCGAGCACAGTGACACTGCTGGGGGCTCTGCTGTTTCTGCTGGCCCTTTACCGCCTCTCCTCTGGTTCCAACTCTGAGGAACAGGGGAAGCAGCCTCCAGGACCGAGGCCTATGCCCCTGCTTGGTAACATGCTCCAGCTGGATCTCAAGAGGCCCCACCGCAGCCTCTGTGAGGTGAGAGGAAGTCCTGAGATTAAACTATGTTGTGGTTGTTGATATGATCTGTGACATTGTTTTATCTGGCTAAATATTTTCAAAATGTTGGTATTTTAGCAGGTATAAAACTTCCAGTTAGTTTCAATAGGCATGTATTGTCAAAGCAACATATTAATATATGTTGAGTACATGGTGTTTCAACCAGTTAGCAATAGCTTTTGTCAACACAGGAGCCCTCTAAAATGTTTTTATTTTGATGTGGCCCTACTTTCCACACTCGCTCTGAGTTTCTGAATGTTTTCAGAGAATGTTCCTCCATTAATGTTCCATTTCAGGTTTTTTAAATGTTAAGTGTTGTCAAATAATACAGGTGAAATGATGACCACTGTGCATTCACTCACATAATAGAGGCATTTGGCTTGAAAATCATATCTGTCATAAATGCTAAAAGGGATTGTTCTGTGTGTTTTTACCCCTATCTTAATAGTTTTCTTGTCACAGACCAAACAACTCACCAAAATAGCTCACACATACTTCAATCCAACTTCTATTGCAACGATATCACTCCTGAAGATATGTGTCAACAGAATTATACTTTATTTGTTACAGAACTGCTTCCAACAACCTTTAGCTCAGGTTTTTATATTTACATTTCATGCATTGTTTACTTCACAGGGCGTTTCGTAACACCTGCATTGTTTTAAGTCACACACTGATCTCCACAGTCTGTTTGGTTAATATATTTGGAATAACTTCTAGATGCTTTGAGAGCTTAGTTAAAGGGACAATCTGCAGTTCAAACAATAAAGCTTACACCCCACTACTGTTTTAGGTTAACAGCTGAGGAATGGGGCTGGACAAATATAACCCCTCTGAAATTATAGACAAACCTATGGATGCAATGACCATCCATAATAATACAATTATAGTTTTAACCATGTTTAGAGGCTTTGGGTTCTGATGGGGTATGACAGTTGAGCTAAGCTCATAAGGTATTTCTTGTTATATTCTTCAAGAATCAATAGCTATAATTAGTCATTTAAAAGTACAAAAATGGATGTACCAATGGCAGATTGACCCTTTTTAAACTGGTTTACTCTTTAGAACTCAGTGTTAATTTGTTTGTAAGCAATGTGATTCTAAACAAACACTGTATACCTTCACAACATTGTTAAGGGCTAGATTGAATCCGATCGCATTTGTCCACTATGCACGTTTTAAAGGCAATGTTCCCGCATTCTCAGAGATCACGTTCACGGTAAAAGCTGCATTATCTCGGCTCAATTGGATATTACCTTTACATTCTGCATTGTCCAAATCAGCAATCGGCTTGAATCCTGGCCTAAAAAGATCCTTTCATGGATGGTCAGTTCTTGCATCCATAGCGCCATCTGTGAATTTGAGTGGTTGCATTTCTCCAGCCCCATTCCTCGGCTGTTTACCAAAATAAGTGATGGGATGGATGCTTTGATTTTTGTATTATAGACTGCAGCTTTAAGATTGGTGTAAAACTCAGGAAAACATTGACGGACAGCTCGTGGAAACACCCTTGTGGTCATACCTGGTAAGGTAAACAATGGGCCACATGTCATTATGAGCCTAAATAGTACACTCCCAGTCAGTGTTACACGGAACCCAAACCGGCTGCGCGTGTGCTCCATCGTGCATAAATGTATTTTGTCCCCAACACCAAACGCCATCATGACACGCTGGTTAAAATATCAAAACAAACTCTGAACCAATTACATTAATTTGGGGACATGTCGCAAATCATTAAACATTTTTAAGGCAATTTAGCTAGTTAGCTTGCACTTGCTAGCTAATTTGTCCTGGGATATAAACATTGAGTTGTTATTTTACCTGAAATGCACAAGGTCCTCTACTCCTACAATTATTCCACACAAAACGGTCAACCGAATCGATTCTAGTAATCTCTCTTCCTTCAGGCCTTTTCACCTCTTGACTTTATATTGCGATTGGCAACTTTCATAAATTAGGTGCATTACCGCCACTGACCTCGTTCGTCTTACAGTCACCCACGTGGGTATAACCAATGAAGAGATGGCACTTGGGTACCTGCTTCTATAAACCAATGAGGAGATGGGAGAGGCAGGACTTGCAGGGCGATCTGCATCAGAAATATAACTAATTTCTATTTTAGCCCTTGGCAAAGCAGGCACTCGTTGGAGCGCGTGAGCAGTGTGGATGCAATAATTGAATAACATAGATTTCTACATTTATTTTGCATTGCTCGCGCACAACATGTCTTTTTATTAATTTATTTTACCTTTATTTAACTAGGCAAGTCAGTTAAGAACAAATTCTTATTTTCAATGACGGCCTTCAGGGGCAGAACCACAGATTTGTACCATGTCAGCTCAGAGGTTTGAACTTGCAACCTTCCGGTTACTAGTCCAACGCTCTAACTAGGCTACCCTGCCTCCCCTTTTCAACATTGCCTCTCCCTAGCGTTCTCACTACTTAGAAAATTGTAATACTGTAGGGCGTCCTGAATGCCCCTATTTGTGACGGTGCTAGCAGCCACGTGAGTGCTAGCTAGCTTCCGACCAGAACGTTAGGCTAGCCAAGACCAACAACGCAAACAAACTATACAGCTACAAGTAGTGAATGGAGTTACAAACGGACTGTGCTTGCTAAACAAGTTAAATGTCTTACCTGTGATTACATTGTTTCCACATTTATAGAGCTCTAACTATGTGTAGCCTATTTGGACACCGGCTCCCCACAATTTCCCACTCTCCCATGTTGAATAGCCTGAAGCCACAGGCTCTTCTTGCTGGCTCTATTTCCCTACGTGGGAGCATTGCGAACCGTAGGTCGTGATTTTTGACCTGGTTACATGTACATTGAACACACAGCAGGTTTTCAGCATGGTTTGTTGTTTATATATAACAAAAATATATTTGACAAAGTTGTCTCTTTTACACTGGGGGTCAATGGAAAAGAATGTTTGATTTTCCCCAATTTGTGGATGTGGTCGAGGGGAATTCCATATTACGTGAATATCGACTCGGAGTATGCCTCAACCCATTTTCTCTTCAATGCTCTCATGGCCAATAGAGCTGATCATGGACTGTTGGCTCTCAGACAAACAGTAGCAATACACAATTGCATTTCTATAGTTTTTTTTAGACTAATTACAGAATACAGTTCACTGATACAATTCTTCTTTAGTAAAGCCTGAGTCCCTTTAGAAGCTTAGACATCAGGGAACGTACATGAAAACACCATACATAAGTGTACTGAACAATTTTTGGCTTCTATATTAACATTATAAATGATATGTTCAGAATTGTATTAATTGATCAGACATTCAGTTGATAACTTACAATAGGCCAGTATAGCTGAAATATTGATCAACATGAACAATCATGATAAATAATGGTGACATTTGACATAAATAGATTCTTAGAGCCATAATCCTAATATACTGTAGGCATCCGGCCTCACTACAGTGTGCAAGATCACACTGATTCGTACAATGTATAACACTCATCTTCCATCTGAATGCTTGAAATAAAACTATACAAAGTAACAATGTGATATCATGTAAAAGTGAATTACTTAGGCTTTAGGAAATGCCACAAACTACAGAGCTTGATGGTGAGGGGGAACCATGTACCCCGCTTCAGTCACCCACTTGGCCACAGTCAACCCCAAGATATAAGCGGGAGACAAATCCAGCTTTGACCTCCTACTTGTCAGGCCTCTCATACTGGGCAGACAGGGGTCCTGGGATGGACAGCTCACACAGCTTCCCCACATACGGTGCTGGATCAAGTGTGACCTCGTTGAAGAGGCGATCCAGGAGCCTGTCTACGTAGCTTGAAATATGCAATATTATTTTTTGTTGTTGTGACCAACTTGTTTCATTTGTTTTCTTCAGAGGGTTACAGGTATAAAACCAAAATGAATGCATATAAAGATAACCACGACCCATTTCCCCCTTAGTCCCCGTAGGGGGGCTTCACTGTGGGCCAGAAAGCAAGGAAAGTAACAAAAGTGTAAATACTGTATCATTGGTTTGTATACGTGGGGCTTAGCTGAGATTGTTTTTTACAGAGTCCAATATATTTGTCCTTGTCTAGTACCATTCATTCTCCCTGTTGATCATTCTAATGATGGACCTTCTAATAGTAACTGTGTCCTTTGGTTAAATGGTGAGAGTGAGGTGGTTGCCATCTTAAGAGTCAACATTTATTTCACAGCAGTGCTGCCTGCCAGCAGTCATTTTCTCTGAGAGAGGCTGTCAAGGGGCTGTCATTGTTAAGTAACATAATAGATGGAAAGCAATGAATATTTAAATTCATGCACTTCTACATTTATTTTGTAACTTTGCCCCTTGAAGCATTTAACTGCAGGGCACTCCGACATTAGATGAATGTGTTTACCTATTTCAGGGGACACAGTGAACCGTTGGCGCCCATTTCATTGTAAAATCTTTCCTTGGTGTAAAACAAACTTAAAATGTATACTTTAATGGTTTGGATTACGGGATGCCAAGGTCATATTTTTCCATTTTCTGTTCCAGTTAAAGCGTGGTTCAGATTCAATTAGATCTGTGGGCCATACTTTTTTAATGGCTCAGATATGAGCTTTCCAAAAGTTGTTTATATTATACAGATCAGTCCTTTCGGGAGCCCAGATCATGTGTTTACAAATCTCATCATTGGATGGTTTGGTAGTTGCGTTTCCCACGGGACTCCATAGGCCAACATAGCTGACCTAAGTTGTAAATATAGAAAAAACGAGTTGCCTGTAATGTTTTTGAAAGGGAAATCTTTCTTAAATGGATCGTGAAATGTATTTTATTTATGATTATGAGTTATGATACTATCAATTAGCTGATGTAGTGATCTACTCATTTGACAATGTGTTTTTGAAGTACTCAATTTTAAATATGCAATATTTAATTGTTGCACCTTTTTCTGAAACTTTTCAATGTTTGTATTTTTTATTTTAGTGTACCTGAAATGTTCAATTGATTTTAAATGAATAACTATGACTAGGGCTGTTACGGTGACCGTATTACTGCCACACCGGCAGTCACGAGTCATGACAACAGTCAACGTGACCGTTTAGTCACGGTAATTAGCCTTCTCCAAGCTCTGATGCTGCTGACGGTCATTAGTAGCCTACCAAACATGCTAAATGACTGGTACTCAGCACTCTATTGTCCCTCTAAATACTCTGACATCACTGCAAATGTAATCGAAAAATCTATTCAAACACTTCATGAGAGCTCATGAGTTCATGTTGTGCAACAGTTCTATAGGCTATGCAATTGCGTGAGAAAAAACTCTGCTTTCTATAGGCTAGGCCTACTATATTTATTGCTCAGCTTTCTTAATATTAAGCACATTGCTTCTCTTTACAACAGAAGTATAGCCTACCTGGCTGGTATGAAAATGAACCGTGGGAAAGGCATCCTTCATTTGCTATTTAAGTGCTTTACATAAATTACATAAATGTTTTACCCCTGCCCCCGTTTGAGACAAATGCATAATAATGGTCCATTCTAAATCAAAACAAATGTTACACATATATATATGATTTACTATATGTAAAGGCAAGATTAAATCAAGAATAGTCTGCTGGGTGACAATTAGCCTATTACTTAAGAATTATATATTATCACTTGTGAATGATGCCCAGCTTAAGGCAAGAAGCAGCCATGCCTGTTTTTAGTGATGGTTTATAATCATAATGGCACACCTCATGTAGCCTAGCCCATAGGCCTATGTTAAGGTTTGTATCACAACTAAAGTGGCCAAATAACCTCTTAAAATGAAGCACATTAATTTGCGTTACAACTGGTGCAGAGCCTAACTGGCATACATATGAAGCGCGGAAGTTTCAAGTTTGGGAGAAAACATTTTACCATAAAAATGCACCTTTTTATAATAAAATAAATACATGGAGAATCACATTTGCTGTCACTTTTGAGAATGTTGTTTTCCTGCTAATGGAACATTCAAGCGTATAGCCTATTGCCATGTGCACATTGCTGTGCTTATGTGAAGAAATAGCATAATCGTTTATCAACAATTTATGCTAAACGTTCTGAACTGTTGTGTCAGGCTCATTGCTTAAAACAGTTTTTTAAATGCTATTGGTTGTATTCATTTGGGATCTATCGCATCCCACAACTATCCCAGACTATGTTTGGAATATTTATTTCTAGTTAACTTTTGTACTATGGGGGATAGTAGATTGAAATGGAGTAGTGCTTTTGCTGTTTGTTAGGCCCACTTATCTTGTTGGCTGACAAAAAGTCAATTACAGTTCTTCCAATATGCACCTTGAATTTGGTTGCAAGCAGTTATGTCCCTCTTCACTTGTAGCCTGTGAGAAAGACCCAATCACTGACAGAGAGCCATGTGAGTGAGAGGCTTTTGGCAAGCAGCCAGGAGAAGGGAATTATACTTAATTTTCATTTGAACATTTATTTAGTTAGACAAGTCAGTTAAGAACAATTTCTTATTTACAGTGACAGCCTACTGGGAAACAGTGGTTTAACTGCCTTATTCAGTGGCAGAATGACAGATTTGTACCTTGTCAGCTCAGGGATTTGATCCAGCAACCTTTTGGTCACTGGCCCAACACTCTGACCACTAACCTACCTGCTGCCCCTTCAGCCCAAAGGCAAGACGGCCACTGGCTGCAAAAGGCATGGATATTTTTTTTTTAGGTTGTACACAAAGGGAATGCAGCAAGGAACTTCGAGGCATTATCAAGCGCTTGTCAAATTGTGAATAACAGACTGATGAAGTGTGTACAGCCTGCGCAAAAAACAAAGCAGAGCTCGTGCCTTTCATGCGTTTTTCTAATTATCATTGGTCGCATCATGCAGCCTTAGAATTTATTAAAAATCAAAACACAGCCCAACATTTATATCACAACCAAAGCTACATAAATAACTCTAAATGAAGCATATAGGAGGACATGTTTCTTTGTTAACCGCTCAACACAGAATAGCCGCATGTGTGCAAATATCCTTTCTATTTTTTTCAGCTATGTTAAATTTCATTCTTCATACTATAAAATATTTCCACGGAATTCTAAGCAAATCTTGCCTGCTGAATGTTCAACCTTCCCAAGTTCTCTCACGTCACCCCGCTCCTCCGCTCTCTCCACTGGCTTCCAGTTGAAGCTCGCATCCGCTACAAGACCATGGTGCTTGCCTACGGAGCTGTGAGGGGAACGGCACCTCAGTACCTCCAGGCTCTGATCAGGCCCTACACCCAAACAAGGGCACTGCGTTCATCCACCTCTGGCCTGCTCGCCTCCCTACCACTGAGGAAGTACAGTTCCCGCTCAGCCCAGTCAAAACTGTTCGCTGCTCTGGCCCCCAATGGTGGAACAAACTCCCTCACGACGCCAGGACAGCGGAGTCAATCACCACCTTCCGGAGACACCTGAAACCCCACCTCTTTAAGGAATACCTAGGATAGGATAAAGTAATCCCTCTCACCCCCCCCCCCTCCTTAAAAGATTTAGATGCACTACTGTTCCACTGGATGTCATAAGGTGAATGCACCAATTTGTAAGTCGCTCTGGATAAGAGCGTCTGCTAAATGACTTAAATGTAATGTAAATGAATGAACTAGTGAGCCCACAACCATATGGCACAGCCATAACAGGGCCTAACATAAGGACAACTCGGAGTATGCTATTCTGTTCTTCTGAAATAGACTACATTTTCATATCATGATTCTAAAATAAATAATGGATTTACTGTGATGGTGTAGGCTATATTACATGGATTTATTAGACTTTTTAAAATGTGGATGTTCCGAAGGTCTGTATTGGTGGCTTGTAGTCTATGCGTGGAAGCCATGAGATGGTAAATGTGCTTATGTTAATTAACGGTTAATTACCGTGAGACCGGCAGTTATTTGCTTGACAATCACCGGCTCTTTCATGACCACAGCCCTAACTATGACTTACAGTATGTTGGGTCTGTCTTCGCAGGCTTCACAGCATATCCCCTTTGCCTTGGGAAAGCTGATTTTTGTATCACAGCATTCCTAATGCGGTGGTTGCCTGGGAAGCGATGCAGACCGAGTAGATGTTTAATTTTCTAAAATGTCTCATTACAGCTTGATGATAGTGGAAAGACAAAAGGAGATGGAAAGTGAAATAATAATACCTCCCCACCATTATGATTAGCCCCAATGACACAAGCTACATCAACTGTAGGACAACCCACACAATGGAATAGAAGAATATGATTGTCAGTGGTAAATTACAAGTACTATACACAGGGACTTTCACTGGGGATGTGGGGGAAGCTTTGCCTTCACACAGCCTGTCAGCATGCTCTGTTGTGTTTGTGCAGTCCTAAATCCAGTCCGATGAACACTCCAAACAGCCTACCGACAACTCAGAGGCATCCGCATGTTCCTAAAGGACGTTGGCACGTTTAAAAAAAAATTCACATTTCAATTATAAAACTAGGGGGGACAAAAATGCAATTTCATAATGTGGGGGGACGTATCTGAAATTGCATTTTTGTTCCCCTGTTTGGAGTGTTCATCTGACTGGATTTAGGACCTTGTGGATTCCACAGAGTGGGCTAACAGGCTGTGTGAAGGCAAAACTTCTGGAAGGCTGGCTGGACCAGCACTGGAGAGTTGAGCACAATTCAGTCAGTGTGTATGTGTTTCTTTCATTGAGTTGTAAAAGGAAGCAGAACAGAAAATGGCTACTTTAGTTGACTGATATAGCTGGCATGGTAACTGTTTAACTTTACAGAAAAAAAATGAACTAATGTTTATTCGCAGTGCTGGGCTAGTATTGTAACTGACATGTAACGTTGTCTAATGTTTCATCCCCTCTCGATTGAGGTGAATGAATAAGCTACGCTAGTGAGTAGCTACCACCGCCAGGTCAGCTCTAGTCTCTAGTTATCTGGCAGTTGCGAGATGATGGTTATTATTACTATCTAACCACAGTGAGTTGTATTAGTCAGTATGGCAATGTAACGGTATTGATCTGTCAGTTTCCCTTGCTAATTCCCTACTTTTCACACTGACACAGTCATAAATAGCTCTAAAGTTACAGGCTTCACTGTCATGGTGCACAGTAGAGGTCTGCGCAGGACTGATTTCTAAATCCTGCTCCCGCTCTTCCACCCGCTACCGCAAGAACTGGTCCCAAACCTAACTGAAGTCCCGCAATGTTATTTAGGCTTATGTGAAGCAGCTCATTAGCCAGCCATGATCCCAGATATTTTGCGCCCTATAGGCAATATCAAATGCGCAAAAATAACTTAAGACATGGGCTAAATTAGCTGAGATTCTCACATTGCCCTTTCTATTACTGGGCTATATCAGGAAATATGCTAGATGTAGTTTAAAGAGAGCAGTGTTGGAGAAACTTGCACGTTCTTGAACTATTTTCATAGCCTACCTTTTAGGAGTGAGAAGATTTTCAGACTGAGAAATATGGGTGATCAATATGTTGCCCTATTTCTAGGCAATGTAGTAAACTATAGCCTAATCATAGGCCTATTTAGGAAATATATTCAATTGGAAAGATAACTACCCTGTGCTTCTCCGACCACGTATACATAGGCTATAGTCTACTCTGTTTAGTTGAGATCTTGACAGCGACACTTGACGTTTAGCATAGTCTCATAGGTTAGCCTACCTTTTAGGAGGACAATTTACAGGCATAGACAAATAAATGGCTATTCAATACTGAAGACCCATTGAATGTTTTCCCCAATTGATAAAGCAACTTCGCTCGAATGTGCACTGCACACTCGATCGTATTGTCTTCATTATTTGATAAACAACGTTAAATTAACACTATAACATCCGGCATGCTGGTAAGTAGCTTGCTAGCTAAAAACCACAGCGCATGAAAAGGGGTTAGTTATCAGTATCGTTCTGCTTGAGCTATTTTACAGTTTGTAAACAAAGATGTATGATGACAGATTTAAAGTGTAACATATTTAAACTGGTTAAGATTATAAGAGCTACCATTGGTGTTTTTAAAATGGTCGCTTTTACCTGAAATTGAATAAAGCCAGAAGTAATGCCTGCCACATGAATCTAAGTGTTTGACATGGGGGGGGAAGGGACCAGTAACTTTATCAGCTTTTCCAATGTACCAGCTACAGTCATTTTTCTTACTTGGGTCAAACTGCTATGAACTGGTTACATTCAAATATCATCGAATTTGATGAAAAACATGATTGTCACTGTCCGGGACCTTTAATAAACCATGCATTTAGTCTTATTTTATGTTCTACAGCTGTCCAAGAAATATGGGTCTGTTTTCACGGTTCATTTTGGACCCACAAAAGTGGTCATCCTGGCAGGATACAAGACGGTCAAGCAGGCGCTGGTCAACCATGCAGAGGAGTTTGGGGACAGGGGCATGCTTCCTGTGTTGTATGATTTCACCAATGGACACGGTAATGTAGTATGTGAAACTTGTAATCCCGGTTAACTGTTGCATTCAACAATATTCTGTCAAGCAAGCATATTTGGAGCTATAAATATGTGACAAATATATGATTCTCTCCTGACATGATTAGTTCCTGACACCTGCACAATGTTACTTTTAAATAGGTATTCTGTTTGGCAATGGAGACTCATGGAAAGAGATGAGGCGCTTTGCCCTGGCAAACCTTAGAGACTTTGGGATGGGCAAGAAAGGGAGTGAGGAGAAAATCTTAGAGGAAATTCATTACCTGATCGAAGTGTTGGAAAAACATGAGGGTAAGAATTCGTAGGTCTGATTTTGAAAACCAAAAAAGGATTACATTAAAAAATCCTTAGGTTTTCTAATTGAATTTCTGATCTTGATCTTTTTAATAGGTAAAGCATTTGACACAACCCAGCCATTGAGTTATGCTGTCGCCAACGTAATCTCCAACATTGTGTACGGCAGCAGGTTTGAATACTCTGACTCCAAGTTCCGAGCCACAGTGGATCGAGCCAATGAGAACCTACGAATTGCAGGCTCCGTTTCAGTTCAGGTACTGTACTATGTGCTCATGATGTTTACTTTGCCATTATTCTCAGAGTGAAAAACAAACTGGTCACACTTGACTAAACCAGGAAAATGTAATAGTTATTCAAATTTGTACTGGGGTACTGGAATAATAGAGGGTAATTCATGCTTAACTTAATGTTTACGGGGAGATAGTTGTACAACATCTTCCCCTGGCTGGGCCCTTGGCTGAAAAGCAGGAAGCTTTTGTTGAAGAATATTGAGAACAACAAGAAGGAGATGGAGGAGCTGGTGAGGGGCCTGAAGGAGACTCTCAACCCTCAGATGTGTAGAGGCTTTGTGGACTCGTTCCTCGTCCGAAAGCAGACCCTGGAGGTATGAAATCTCACTACAGTTAAAAACATCTCAATTTCAAACAAGATCACTCGTGTAAAATATACGGTGTCCGTAAAATATATAGGTTCAGAACGTTTGTGAAACAGCACAGTTAGAAATATATTGGCAAATATAAATCAAGCTGAATGGTCTTCAAGAGGTAGATGGGTGGGGTTGAGGGTAGCTGAAGGATGGGAATAAATACAAACAAAATATAACTATTGTACAGTGGGGCAAAAAAGTATTTAGTCAGCCACCAATGGTGCAAGTTCTCCCACTTAAAAAGATGAGAGAGGCCTGTAATTTTCATCATATGTACACTTCAACTATGACAGACGAAATGAGAAAAAAAATCCAGAAAGTCACATTGTAGGATTTTTAATGAATTTATTTGCAAATTATGGTAGAAAATAAGTATTTGGTCACCTACAAACAAGCAAGATTTCTGGCTCTCTCAGACTTCTTCTTTAAGAGGCTCCTCTGCCCTCCACTCTTTACCTGTATTAATGGCACCTGTTTGAACTTGTTATCAGTATAAAATACACCTGTCCACAACCTCAAACAGTCACACTCCAAACTCCACTATGGCCAAGACCAAAGAGCTGTCAAAGGACACTAGAAACAAAATTGTAGACCTGCACCAGGCTGGGAAGACTGAATCTGCAATAGGTAAGCAGCTTGGTTTGAAGAAATAAACTGTGGGAGCAATTATTAGGAAATGGAAGACATACAAGACCACTGATAATCTCCCTCGATCTGGGGCTCCACGCAAGATCTCACCCAGTGGGGTCAAAATGATCACAAGAACGGTGAGCAAAAATCCCAGAACCACACGGGGGGACCTAGTGAATGACCTGCAGAGAGCTGGGTCCAAAGTAACTAAGCCTACCATCAGTAACACACTACGCCGCCAGGGACTCAAATCCTGCAGTGCCAGACGTGTCCCCCTGCTTAAGCCAGTACATGTCCAGGCCCGTCTGAAGTTTGCTAGAGAGCATTTGGATGATCCAGAAGAAGATTGGGAGAATGTCATATGGTCAGACGAAACCAAAATATAACTTTTTGGTAAAAACTCAACTCGTCGTGTTTGGAGGACAAAGAATGCCGAGTTGCATCCAAAGAACACCATACCTACTGTGAAGCATGGGGGTGGAAACATCATGCTTTGGGGCTGTTTTTCTGTAAAGGGACCAGGACGACTGATCCGTGTAAAGGAAAGAATGACTGGGGCCATGTATCGTGAGATTTTGAGTGAAAACCTCCTTCCATCAGCAAAGGCATTGAAGATGAAACGTGGCTGGGTCTTTCAGCATGACAATGATCCCAAACACACCGCCCGGGCAACGAAGGAGTGGCTTCGTAAGAAGCATTTCAAGGTCCTGGAGTGGCCTAGCCAGTCTCCAGATCTCAACCCCATAGAAAATCTTTGGAGGGAGTTGAAAGTCTGTGTTGCCCAGCAACAGCCCCAAAACACTGCTCTAGAGGAGATCTTCGTGGAGGAACGGGCCAAAATACCAGCAACAGTGTGTGAAAACCTTGTGAAGACTTACAGAAAACATTTGACCTCTGTCATTGTCAACAAAGGGTATATAACAAAGTATTGAGAAACTTTTGTTATTGACCAAATACTTATTTTCCACCATAATTTGCAAATAAATTCATTAAAAATCCTACAGTGATTTTCTGGA
Source organism: Oncorhynchus nerka (assembly GCF_034236695.1). Taxonomy (NCBI): domain Eukaryota; kingdom Metazoa; phylum Chordata; class Actinopteri; order Salmoniformes; family Salmonidae; genus Oncorhynchus; species Oncorhynchus nerka. The sequence goes on from NC_088421.1 coordinate 37,331,348, forward strand.
TTTTTCTCATTTTGTCCGTCATAGTTGAAGTGTACCTATGATAAAAAATTACAGGCCTCTCATCTTTTTAAGTGGGAGACCTTGCACAACATTATCTAGTTGTAGATTATCTCCAACTCTGAGCAAGGTTTGAGAAATGATGGTTTTAGTCAAATATGATCTCTTGTGGTAAATTTGCAGTCTACAAATGTATATGTAATTATATTCCAGCCGTCCGCTCAGGGGAATTAAAATAAATAAATAAATATACGCCTGCGGGTGAATCTAGTTGATGATCCCTGGTCTATGCCATGGAAACAAATATTTTCTCCCCTTTTTTTAAAATGCTTTTTCTGTGTTTTCCTGTATGTATAAGGAATCTGGCAACAAGAACTCTCACTACCATGACAACAACCTGATATCCTCTGTGAGAAACATGTTTTCTAATGGTACTAACACCACAGGGACAACGCTACGCTGGGCTTTGATGCTAATGGCCAAGTACCCTCTTATACAGGGTAAGTATCAATGTGCACACAGACACACACCGTTGTACAGACATTGCTACAAGTGATTGTAGTTATGCAAGACAATCAAGGTTTTACTTGCTGTGAACATTTCCCACTTGACCAGTTTAGTTTGTTTCAATTGCTTGAATATATATATATGGAGTTGTACTATGGTGTGGTAATAAAGGATACCATAGCCATGGAGGACAACAGGTTATATATATAAAAATAATAAATATAAAATATTTTTGAAACTAGTCTACAAAAAGTATTTAGAAATATTCTCAAAAAAATCAACTTGCAAAAACAACATCCTTCCATGTTGATCAGATAATGCACTTTCCCCACTGTCTAGCTTGACTTTCCCCACTATATATATATGGAGTTGTACTATGGTGTGGTAATAAAGGATACCATAGCCATAGAGGACAACAGGTTATATATATATATATGGAATTGTACTATGGTGTGGTAATAAAGGATACCGTAGCCATAGAGGACAACAGGTTACATATATATATATATATATGGAGTTGTACTATGGTGTGGTAATAAAGGATACCGTAGCCATGGAGGACAACAGGTTCATAACTTGAGGGAGAGCAGTAGAGCAAAAACCCAGAAGGAAGCAGTGATCGGTGTAGAATACTCAATTATAATCTTTGTTCTAATAATAAATATAAAATATTTTTGAAACTAGTCTACAAAAAGTATTTAGAAATATTCTCAAAAAAATCAACTTGCAAAAACAACATCCTTCCATGTTGATCAGATAATGCACTTTCCCCACTGTCTAGCTTGACTTTCCCCACTGTCTAGCTTGACTTTCCCCACTGTCTAGCTTGACTTTCCCCACTGTCTAGCTTGACTTTCCCCACTGTCCATTTTGTTCCAACATTCCAGCTTGGACAGGTGTATATTTTGTGTGCAGTTTTTCTCATTCATGTATAAGCATTTTATTTGGAACAATGTTTTAGATTTTCAAAAGTGTACACATGACAGTGCCATTTTTCATAACACTAAATGCATTTTCTAAATGTAAAAAAATATGAAAACAATTTCTACAGGCTGTTATATCCTGCCCAGGGACTGTGGTTGAAAATTAGCCGGCTGGTTAAAACTGGCACTAAAACTGGCACTTTTACTGAAACGTTGATTATTATTATTATTTTTTAAAACTCACACTCGAACTCTACGATTTTACTGAGTTACAGTTCATATAAGGAAATCATTCAATTGAGAAAAATCTATGGATTTCACATGACTGGGAATACAGATATGCATCTGTTGGTCAGAGATACCTTAAAGGTAGGGGCAGTATCTGGTGTGACCACCATTTCCCTCATGCAGTGCGACACATCTACTTCACATAGAGTTGATCAGGCTGTTGATTGTGGCCTGTCAAATGTTGTCCCAATCCTCTTCAATGGCTGTGCGAAGTTGATCGGTATTGGCAGGAACTAGAACACACTGTTGTACATGTCGATCCAGAGCAACCCAAACATGCTCAATGTGTGACATGTCTGGTGAGTATGTAGGCCATGGAAGAACTGGGACATCAGCTTCCAAACATCTGTTGTGTACAGCATGTAAAACAACACTAAATCAGTACTCCCATAATGGTATATCTTTTACCATTAACGTGTAAACTCTTTGTACAGTGACTGGTTTTACAGTACTTCAGTCACAATTGCACTTTCAACATCTCTTCTCTTTGATTTATCTTTACTGCATTGTAAAGCGTTACAATATACACCACCAAACACTTTTTCAATTCTAAACAGTATAACATTTAGTTTAGTGAAATTCTTCCTGCTTTAGTATTAAATGCTAATTGAGAGAACAAGAATACAGCTAATTTCTAGTAAATGTTTGATAACCATATCCTACCATTTACTCTTTAATAGAAAAATATTGTCTATTGATGGTGATAGTGTCACGCCTGCTCACTTCTTCCTGCAATCAACTTCGCTGGTCTACTCTCACCGGTCCTGGCAACCCACATTGCGCATAGCTGCTCCCATCATTAAGCCCACCTGGACTTCATCACCACCCTGAATACTCTCCCTCCTTATAGTCCTCACCCACCCCAGTCATCAGGCAGTACTGGTTCTGTTTTCATGTCCTGATGCCGATCTTGTTCTGTATTCGCTATGTACTCACCATCTGCACCTGACTTGGTGTTAGTTGGTATTTGTTGAGACATTATGCAATGAATGTTGAGATTACCATCTTGTTCTATGACAAATTATACTGTTTTGATAGTTAATTTAGTGACAGGTTTTGATCGGGTTAGTGCATTTTGCCAGGGAAATGCGGTGTTTTGGCAAACACTTTTTTTGTTGGCATTATCCCTGTTTTGAGGGAAGTGTTCAAACAATCCAGAAACGAACAGTTTTGTTGGACGTGATTTACACAATTTACTTATTGTGTAGCTGTTGACTACAAAAAGGTGTAATGCATTAAGTGAGAACATTGAACTGTGCAGAAAAGTTGACTGTTTTGGTACGTAGGTTAAGGTATCGTTCACATGGAGCCCCGTTTAAGTTATCAAGCCATCTTGTTTAAATTATAAAATGTCCAGGGTAAAGATTAAGATGACATTTTCTTTGAGGGTAGTAACTTTGGTCCTCCCTCCTTTCTGTCTCAGACCGGGTCCTGGAGGAGATCAGCAGCGTCATAGGAAGTCGTCAGCCCTTAGCAGAGGACAGGAAGAACCTGCCCTACACTGATGCAGTGATCCATGAGACCCAGAGACTGGCCAACATTTTACCCATTGCCATCCCCCACACCACCAGCCGAGACATCACCTTCCAGGGATATTTCATCAAGAAGGGGACGCTTGTGTTTCCTCTACTGACGTCTGTCCTACAAGACGGAAGCGAATGGGAGAGCCCACACACCTTTAACCCCGCCCACTTTCTGGATGAGGAAGGTCGATTCACCAAGAGGGATGCCTTCATGCCCTTCTCTGCAGGTGAGTTCCACTGTTTCTGTATCCATACTGACTGGGTAAGTGAATCCTTCTATGGTACTCTAAAATTAAGAGTTTGGGGAATTGCTTTGACCCAGAGAGTTTATGGTATAAAATGTGTGTACAATTTGACATATTTATATGTGAACTATAGGAATCTATGTAAACCTAATTGTTATGTTGTCTACCTCATTTTATCTTCTTCCAGGTCGTAGGGTGTGTCTGGGGGAGGGTCTGGCCAGGATGGCGCTCTTCCTCTTCTTCACCTCCCTCCTGCAGCGCTTTCATTTCTCTCCTCCTCCTGGAGTAACAGAGGATGATCTGGACCTCACACCATCCGTGGGTTTCACCCTCAATCCTTCACCTCACCAGCTCTGTGCTGTGAGCCGGGTCTGAGATGCGTCTGGGCCTAATGTATATTATACATGACTTAGAACAAATGCTCCACTTTAGACAAACATGCTGAAATGGGTTACCTCACCAGCTGTGTGCTGTGAGCCGGGTCTGAGATGAGTCTGGGCCTAATGTATATTATACATGACTTCGAACAAATGCTCCACTTTAGACAAACATGCTGAAATGGGTTACCTCACCGGCTGTGCTGTGAACCAGGTCTGAGATGAGACCAGTCCCTCAATGGTTTTGGTTTAATTTTATTGCTCTACAATCCAACAATGTAATTGATTGATACAAAGCACTGCTATTATGTATGTACAGAATGCAATTGTTTTTGCTTGCTGTCCTGCCTTGTCTGGACAGCTGTTGCTAAGTAAAGTCAATCATTTTTCTAGCTAATGTTATCAGTAGTTGATATCTATATCTATACCTACCCTTGTGGGCATGTTTTTATGTGACTAGCAAACATACTTAGCCAGATCTGCTAGCTAGAACAATGACTAACCATGAGCTAGCTAGCTCCAGCAGGAGTGGAACTACTTTCATTCCATGAGCGGTTCTAGTTATGGAAGGAGACTTGAAACAAAGAAAGACTGCATTGACACACAAAACCCAATTTGGATCTTTTTCCACTGTTTAGTCTTTTGACTTACCTTATCAGCACTTTTGCCTACAATTGGACAAAAGACCAGAATTGGGCTGCCTGTGTAAAAGCAGCCAAAAGGTCTCACTTAAAGTGAAGTTGTTTACAAACTGTTCGCTAGCTGGTGGCTAGTTTAAGCTACTCCTTGTCCATTGATATTAGCTGGTGGTTAGCTCTAGCCACATTAGCTACTGTACTAATGACTATTTATATATATATATATATTTGGGCACGAAAATCCATTTTATTGCACCTTTAAGTTTTGTTGTCCCATTCAAACGGGCCAACCAAAGGTACATAACACTAACAGTGTCTGTTATTGATAACAGTTAGATGATTGACTCTACTAAGCTTGATTACACCCCAAAGATAAATAAGCTAAAACGTAGGCTTCTGATTAGCCTTTAACTATTTGATTAGTAGCGTGTCAGAGGGCTCCATATGTATTGCTAATCAATAATACAGTTGAGTGTGCTTGACATCGGCACCAGTTCGTCAAATTCTGGTCCATTTAGTCAACTTGGGGTTTGGAATAGAATAGAATTTGAATTACTGTCTGTGCTCAGTGGGAATCCATCACTGTGCAGCAATGAAAAAATTTCAACTTGTAGATTTCACCAAAACGTTTAATAAAGTCTTAAAGTGGAACTGACAGTATTTTAGCAACATGAAATGGTATTAACATCTGTTCATATACACCCCCAGGAAGAATATGACATCTTTTCGTTTATATCTTCAGACAGGTGAGCACTTAGATATGGTCATTTTCATCATAAATTCATAAAATGTTTGGGAATGATGTATAGTAAGGCATTTGTGTGAATTCTATAGCAATATAAAGCGGCCGTGCTTTTGCACAATGAATAGACACTGCGTTAACAGAGCAAATTATATGTAACCATACTTTAAAAGTAAATGTTTAAGTAATAAGGAATGGGGGTGTTTGGTATATGACCAATATACCATGGCTAAGGGCTGTTCTTAGGCACGACGCATCACGGAGTGCATGAACATAGTCCTTAGCCATGACATATTGGCCATATACCACAAACCCCTAAGGTGCCTTCTTGCTATTATAAACTGGTTACCAACGTAATTAGAGCAGTAAAAATAAATGTTTTGTCATACCCATGGTATACGGTGTGATATACCACGGCTGTCAGCCAATCGGCATTCAGGGCTCGAACAACCCAATTTATAACATCAATTACACTATTTATTTGCTGCGGTTGATTCTTTGATCCACCTCTACACAGACGAAACCATTCTGTATACATTTTCCCCTTTGGACACTTTTAACAAACCTCCAAATGAGCTTCAATGCCATACAACACTCCTTCCGTGGCATCCAACTGCTCTTATGCTAGTAAAACTAAATGCATGCTCTTCAACCGACCAGCATCACTACTCTGGATGGTTCTGACTTAGAATATGTGGACAACTATAAATACCTAGGTGTCAGGCTAGACTTTAAACTCTCCTTCCAGACTCACATTAAGCATCTCCAATCCAAAATCTAGCTAATTTAATTCATTTTGATACCTTCTTTGATTTCTCATTTTTGGCCTTCCTCTTTTGGGCTCCACTTTTGTGTTGATACTTTGCTGATTTTTAAATCTGTGATTTTCTATTCTCGACTTTCTCTCAATTTTTTGTGGCTGTCTCTTGTTAGCTAGCTCAACTGTTGCTTAAAACGATGACAGAAACACTTTGGAGAGTATCTGCACAATGAATCCCAGAATGCATTTCATTATCTTAATCTTGATGCTACCCATCCCTGTCACGGGATCATTTTCGTCAGCAACTGCTGAATAGCATAGCGCAACAGTCAAATAATATTACAAAAAAATATTAATATTCATTAAATCACAAGTGCAATATTGCAAAACACATCTTAGCCTTTTGTTAATCCACCTGTCGTCTCAGATTTTGAAATTATGCTTTACAGCAAAAGCAATCCAAGCGTTTGTGTAAGTTTATCGATAGCCCAGCATTATGTACACTTAGCATCAGGAAGCTTGGTCACAAAAATCAGAAAAGCAATCAAATTAACCGTTTACCTTTGATCTTCGGATGTTTTCACCCACAAGACTCCCAGTTACACAATTACAGTTACACAACTGATTTTCCTCAGGGTTTCGCCTGCAATATCAGTTCTGTTATACTCACAGACAATATTTTGACAGTTTTGGAAACTTTTTTAGAGTGTTTTCTATCCTAATCTGTCAATTATATGCAAATTCTAGCATCTGGGGCCTGTTGCACAAAAGTAGAATTAAGACATCCGGGATAAATGACTCAGCTGAGCTCAATGAAGCCAAAACATGTGCGTCCAGGCTTAATTGGTTGCACAAAGACCAAGCCAGGATGAGCAGACACGGATTCATTAAGCCAGGTGAAACCAATCCTGGATAGGTGCGCGCTCACGGCTCACTCAAATAGACCCCGCCACAGATCACAGATTAACTGATTTACCATGGCAACTAGAGCCGCGTACTTTTCCCCGTCGGAAGCACAAATCCTCATGGAGGCATACGAGGAGGTAAAAGATATAATTAAGAAGAAAGGCAACACCGCCACAGTGATAAAGCAAAGAGAAAAAGCGTGGCAAAGTATTGCAGACCTCCTGAATGCGTAAGTAGTGCACAATTACACACTCACCGCTCCGCTGAAACATCACAATTACAATTCAAATATTTAATTCACATCTCCAAAAATGCAGTTGTACTGTAATTATGAAACGGTTAAATTTTTAATTGAAATGCACTGCAGATATGAGTGAAATTGTGTAAAGTAACTCCATCACACTGTATAAAGCTATGATACATTTTTTGATATTTTTACTGAAAACAAGACAAAAATACCAAGTAATTTTTGCAGTGTGACTCCATTAAATGTGTGTGTGTGTGTGTGTGTGTGTGTGTGTGTGTGTGTGTGTGTGTGTGTAGATTAAACATGAACGGGCCAAAACGGACATGGCAGCAGGTCAAAATCAAATACAAGAACATTCTGCAGAATGGTATGGTCCCTGACTAATATTTAACAAAGCACAAGCATATATTGTACCCAGAAGGTGCCTGCTCACACATTGTCTGTACTGTTTTAGCAGTGAAAAAGAATACCCACAGACAAGGCACGGGTGGTGGGTCACCAAAGGCTGACCTTACCCCAGCAGAGGACATGGCCTTGGAGCTAAATAAAGGCAGGCCCGTCTTAGAGGGGATCCCTGGGGGAAAGAGACGAGCATAGGTTCCTCCCAAGATGCCACCCGCTTCATTCAAGGTATGTCCTTCCATCTCTACATGGGATACAACCACATTCATATTGAATCAATTTGGACTGTCTGACTTTGGTTTACCTATTGCCTTGCAGTGCCTGGCAGCACTGTGTTCCTGTTAGAGCCACCAGCACAAGCACCAGACGATGCTGATCCAGTGAGTACTCCATCAAAGGCATACTGTAGGCCTGGCATGTCTTGTCTACTAGCTTCAATATGAATCCGATTAAATGTGATAGGGTGAAGGCCCCAGTGCAGCAGCAACAGCACATGATGGAGACGATGATGAGGAGGAGACCATCTCTCTGGATTCCAGAAGGCATGAGGTATCATGTTAAGACTGTGAAAGTACTATTTACTCTACAATGGTGAGGAGTCCTCATCAAAATCAAAAATCTAATTTCTTTTACAGAACCCAGATGCTATACAGTGGGAAAACCAGCCTGGCAACATAGTGCGTATTAATAAAAGGACACCACATCCTGCCAAATTCCAGCTGCGCTAATTGTATTGTGTTCACAGAGCTCACAAGCTATCAGAAAGTTGTATGGCAACCACCTCCGGCGCCAAATAGAACTGGCAGACATAGACATTCAGTACAAGAAGAAAAAGATGGAAAATCTTGCACTGGAGTCCGAAATAAAAAAGAGGACAATTAGGAAACTGGACCTTGAAATAAAAAAACTTGAGAGGGAGGTGAGATATGCCTTCAATGTACACTGTATGCTAACTGTAACACAAATGTATTAATCATTATTTTTCTTTCCTCCCCAGCTCCAAGAAGATGACACAGCTCAAAATAAAAATTAGGTATATTCTCGTAAAGTCAAGTGAGCCATGACATATGAGCTCTTATTGTGAGCACACAGGACGGTGGCATCTTTCTAAGGTTTTTTTTATTTTCCCAGCAATCAGTACAACCAAGTCATCGTTATAAGGCATCGCCCTCTTTTGCCCACCCCCAGCACCAGGTGTGGCCACTAGCCTATATGAAGGCCCAAAATTGTGTGTTCCTTTCTGCTCTGACAATGGCATGCCCATTCGTGCGAGATGTGGTGGATGAAGAAGCACTTGTGCTGAGGAGCGCCTTCAGGCGAGAAAGGGTCTTCAGGGACCGGTTGGACCCACTGGCCTTCCCTGATGACCATCTATATGAAAGATACAGGTTTTCTGCAGATGGCATCAGGTATCTATGCAGACTACTGGGTCCCAGGATTAAGCACCGCACTGCACGGAGCCATGCACTGAGTGTGGAGCAAATGGTTTGTGTGGCCTTGCGCTTTTTGCTAGTGGAGCCTTCCTGTACTCAGTGGGGATGCAGAACAGCTGAACAAGGCCACAATTTGCCGCACAATAAGGAGTGTGTGTCTGGCTATCAAAGCATTAGCAGATGTCTTCATCTCCTTCCCTGGCCACAGAAGACTCTGTGACATCAAAGATGAGTTCTATAGGATTGCAGGTAAGAGGATCTACAAATTACAGGACAACTGTTAACACATAGTAGGATACTCATTACTTTGTGTGACAGGTTTCCCCAATGTCATTGGTGCAGTGGACTGCACACACATAAGGATAAAAGCCCCTCAGGTGCCCATGAGGCCGATTTTGTGAATAGGAAATCCTTTCACAGCATTAATGTTCAGGTGAACATAACTTTTTGATATTGTCCATTGACGAACACTCTGCATTGCCAGTGATGTGCATTGATTGGTGTAATATTCCTCATCTTATGATTTCAGATGGTCTGCAATGCTGACTGTGTGATCAGCAATGTTGTGGCAAAATGGCCTGGCTCAGTCCATGACTCCAGAATCTTTCAGGCCTCTGAAATCTATCAGTGCCTATCACAAGGTAAGCCACACAACCCCTATTTATAACCATCATGGCTGTGTCAAGAATATCACTGTGTTTATGAGGTAGTAATGATGAGATTTTGTGTTGACAGGTGAATTCTCTGGTGTGTTGCTGGGAGACAGGGGTATGGCTGCCAGCCTTTTCTCCTGACACCTTTCACAGACCCCCAGGAAGCACAGCAGGCCTACAACCATGCCCATGCCAGGACCAGGGCCAGAGTTGAAATGACCTTTGGCCTCCTGAAGGCACGCTTTCACTGCCTTCACAAATTAAGGGTCAGCCCTGTTAGGGCATGTGATATTACTGTGGCTTGTGCTGTCCTCCACAATGTGGCCTGCCTGAGGAAGGAGAGGGCCCCCAGAGTGCCACCAGCCATGGACTGGGACAATCCGGCAATCTTCCCTGATGACGACAGTGGTCGGCTGCTGAGGGACCAATATGTGTTGAATTATTTTAGTTAGTATGTGTGCTTTCAATTTTGGTTAAATATGTCCTGCGGTGGCAGAGGAATTTGTTTTTTTTTGGGTTCGTTTTTTGACGAATTTGGCCTCTTATGATGTTTGTGCGGTATACTGTGTGTAATACAAGGCTGCAGGGAGGCTACTGCATCCATTCATTTGTCTGTTCAGTTGATGTGTATGGATTTGTCCTGCATTTATTTTAGTGTGCAGACATGCAGGGTGTGTTATATACAGACCTTTGAATGTGTATGTATCATTTTGTATAATATGCTTGGATTCTGTGCTTTCCATCTTGTAGAGTCACTGTGACTTCAGTTTCGAAAGGAGCTGATGGTTTACCTGCTTTGTTTTGTCCTTATTCAATAAAGGAACATAATGTTACACATTGTGTTTTTATATTCATATGGAATGTGTATTTGTTTATATGACAGAGTACTAGGGCCACACTGAAGAAAAAGGATAAAGTCATACATTTATGAGGCTGGTTCTTTCTGCAGAAAAGCTACATATTGTTTTGATACTTATGACAATGTGATACTTAATATTCTGGCACATCAGCATGTCTTTGTTTATGAAACCATACTGAAGTACAATTTCACGAAATGCCCCACATCTGTCATTTTAACAACTGTCCTCCTTTAAAACAACTGGTTACAATATTATGACTTGTGTTTTTTTCCCCTCTGTGGCCCTAATATTCTATCATTTTATATATAGCCTTATAGTCTATGGGAAACTGTAAATTATCTAATGATAGCAACATCATCTAAAAATCATTTTTTATCCAAAATCATTGAAATTAATGATCACAAACGTTTAAATAATAACAGTGGGTCTAGTTATATGTGATAACAATGTATAGTGAGCAGTGAAATAACTATTGGTTTCCATTTGTGGTGACTGCTGACTGACATTAGGGATGAGATTAAATAGATCCTGGAATTTAGCCTGGTCTGGAGCAGGCTAGCTCCACAGAATAAATCTCCATGGTAATTTATACCATAACATATCCTCCTGCCCCCTATCCATCTTTAGTGCAACCGGATTACGGATCAATTGAGCCAGGATCACCAAGATATCCTGGCTTAATCCCTTATCCTAGTTTTGTGCAACAGGCCCCTGGTCCTGAGAAATAGGCCGTTTACCTTGGGAACGTTATTTTTCCAAACATAAAAATAGTGCCCCCTAGCTTCAAGAGGTTAATTAACATGGTATTGAAGCTATTGAATAATATGATTTATTTAGCTAATTAATTAGATTTACTGTCATCAATACACTAAAATATCATACTGACTTATGTAGTGGCAAAAAAAAAAAATGTTGGTGAAACCATCATTTATCACCGGCTAAACCTACGCCACTGGCCACCAGTCTGCTTTCAGTTGTCTGTCACCGGTATGTGGATGATCAGGGTTTTATTCAGGAACGTTTCTTGGGCTACTTTGATGTGTCAAGTGGGCGAGATGCACAGTCTGTGTTTGACTTTATGAATTTTGAGATGTCTGAGTTTAACTTCATAGAGAAACTCGTCCAAACCTACGAAGGCACAGCTGTAATGGAACGTACCTGCTATTTGGATTTACATCCTAAGTCCCCTCGTTCCCTGATTTATGAGGTGATGACTACTCCACTCCACTACCATTGTTACCTTTCTCCTGACATGAACTGAAGCCACATCATCTCATTGTGCCCTCTCATCCACTGGTGCATTGAATGTTTCCCTTCCAAGCACTGTGAGTACCCCGATCAATTTCCTCTCATTACTGTATGTAGAGTCAATCGCATACACAATCACATTATTACACATTTTTTACTCCTTGCTTGGACTACCATTCTTAGCTCTTTTGTCTAACTGTGTTGTGTCTTGTGTTATTGTTTTTAGTTCCCAGTAAAATCCTGTCCTGCACTGGTCAAGCCTCTGAACACCTCAACTCATGCCACATACCCTCATTCAATCACTGATGTGATCCCATTCCAACAATGTAAGTAGCCCTCTCACTCCCATCCTCCTCAATTCTTCAAGTCAAAAGCTTCCACTGGTCCCATGGGATCTTTCGTGACCACAGAGAGTCAGGACACACGTTTAACGTCCCATCTGAAAGACTGCACCCTACACAGGGCAACGTCCCCTCTGGCTTGTGACATTGGGATATTTTGTTAGACCAGAGGAAAGGGTGCCCCCTACTGGCCCTCTAACTCCACTTCCAGCAGCATCTGGTCTCCCATCCAGGGACCAATCCTGCTTAGCTTCAGAAGCAAGCCAGCAGCGGTATGCAGGGTGGTGTGCTGCTCCTATGACTGAACCCTTTTGGCCATAGACTTAAGTGATTTCATAGGCCTGCAAACAGTAAGTATGTTGTCACCCAATCTATCTTGAATAAGAACTTTATCACAGAGATCACCAGGTATCATTGGGCTGTATTGCTAAAATGGCAAATTTTTCAACCGGGCCTGGTCAAGAATCCACTTTTCTAGTTTGAATCACATGGCTTATGGAATCCAGGCAGCAGGCCTCATGCTTATTTTACTTTTTCATTTTCCTTGTTTTTTATCACAGGTACAGCATTTGACACCACCCAGCCTCTAAATGACACAATCTCCAACATAATCTTGGCCATTGTCTATGGCAGCAGGTTTGAATACACTGACCCCTATTTAGAGGCATGGCGATTAGGGCCAATGAGACTTTACAGGCTGCGCATCAATTCAGGTACATTCTGCTCATTCAGTCCACTCTGTTTTTACTCTACTTTCTCAATAGAGAATGACAGTCTTGGTGCAATCAATATAACTAGGAAATAAAACACTTGTTAGACAGGTGCTTCTAACTAAAACATCAAGCTCCATTTGGAAAATACACGAGTCAACCATAGAGTTGGATAGAGGGCTCTTCTTTGCCATAATGGCTTGCCACAAAGCCTGTTTTAGCATGGGCAATGCCATTGAGGACATTCACCCTTTTGAAGTAGTCATGTGGGTGGAACTTGCTATTGGTTAGGAGGGATCACAGAATTCTATCCATGTCAGCAGGAGGGATCAGCCAACTAATTATACTACTGAGCAAACATTCCATAACTGCAGGTAGCAGTAAATCACCAACCTTGGCTTTATGCCTGTGCAGACAACACACTCCAGATGGCAGTATTTAAATAAAAAATGTGAACCTTTTATTTTACTAGGCAAGTCAGTTAAGAACAAATTCTTATTTACAATGTCAGCCTAGAGGGGAACAGTGGGTTAACTGCCTTGATCAGGAGCAGAATGAAATTTTTACCTTGTCAGCTTGGGGATTCGTTCCAACAACCATTCATTTACTGGCCCAACGCTCTACCCACTAGGCTACCTGCTACCCCTTACAGTTTCTTACTGACTGTCAATAAACGTTTGAATTAAAATGACTACTTTAAAATAGTGAAAATCCTCAATGGCACTGCCCATGCTAAAACAGGCTTTGTAGCATGTGAGCCGTCTATGGAGCCAACTGAATCAGAGTAAAACTTCCTGTTTCTTTTGCAAGTACCATTTTCCTGGTCTTAGAGTCATGAAATGTTCAGAATACATCAAGGGGAGTTACTGCTTTCAATAAATGTAAAACAACTTGGCAAAAACTTGTTAAGAGATTTATCAGGCATGACACTTCTATATGTCCATGTAGTAATAGTTATATACACACAATAATAGTATACAGTGCCCTCCTTAACTATGTTTTCCTTATTTTGGCTCTCTACTCCAGAACTTTGGATATTAAATCAAACATTTACCATGAGGTTAAAGTGCAGACTGTCAGCCTTTAATTTGAGGGTATTTGTATTAATATCAGGTGAACCGATTTAGAAATTACAGCACTTTTTGTAACCATTTTAGGGGACCAAAGAAAGGTATTATGACAAATTCACGTCTGTGTATTAAAGTAGTAAAAAGTCAAATATTTGGTCCCATATTCATAGCACACAATGACTACATCAAGCTTGTGACTCTAAACACTTGCTGGATGCATTTGCTGTCTGTTTTGGTTGTGCTTCAGATTATGTTGTGCCCAATAGAAATAAATAGTAAATAATGTATTATGTCATTTTGGAGTCACTTTTATTGTAAATAACAATAGAATATATTTCTAAACACTTCTACGTTAATTGTGGATGCTACCATGATAACGGATAGTCCTGGAGTATTGAGTCATAAGAAGAAAAAATGCTTCATTGTCCCAATAATTACAGAGGGCACTGCTTAAGAAATGTATACAAGCAGATGTTTGCATAAGGATATGAAGGTGGATGCCACAGAGCTAGCAAGGGGCTTGAAGGAGACCCTGAACCCTCAGATGTGTGGAGGCTTTGTGGACTCATTCCTAATACAGAGGCAGAGCCTGGAGGTACTGTAGGATATTAAGTTTATGCTGAATCTGAGTCTTGCATCAAATTGTCATCCAGCAGAATTTATGTTACAGGGGTTAAGCTAAATGCTCTGGCTGCGAGCTACAAGGGTTTCTCAGGAGTATTTCCCCCATTTTGGGGCTTAAAAAAGTGACATACTGTATATATAGCCTGCACATAACAGATTGGGTCAGCCCGATAGTGTGTAAACCACTCAGGAGTTACTAGTCGTAATATGGCAAATGGCGCAGTTTATAAATCTAGTAGGCATGGCTGGGTCATTAAAGTTTAACTTTGGTTTTGTTACACTACCTCTCATCCTCCTTTATGTCTCAGACCAGGTACAAGAGGAGATCAGCAGGGTCATAGGAAGTCGTCAGCCCTTGGTAGATCTTCTATCAAATATCCTGCCCGGTTCTTAGAGTTGTGCAGACATAATGGAACAAGCTGTCAATCACTTTTGCTTTAAAAATGTCTTAAGGATCAGACCCTTTTTTAAAATTTTCGCCTAAAATGACATACCCAAATCTAACTGCCTGTAGCTCTGGACCTGAAGCAAGGATATGCATATTCTTGATACCATTTGAAAGGAAAAACTTTGAAGGTTGTGGAAATGTGAAATTAATGTGGAGAGAATATAACACATTACATCTGGTAAAAGATAATACAAAGAATAAAACAACCATTTTTTTGTACCATCTTTGAAATGCAATAGAAAGGCCAAAATATATTTTTCCAGCCCAGGTGCAATTTAGATTTTGGCTACTAGATGGCAGCAGTGTATGTGCAACGTTTTGGACTGATCCAATGAGCCATTGCATTTATGTTCAACATTTTGTATCAAGACTGCCCAAATGTGCCTAATTTGTTTATTAATAACTTTTCATGTTCAAAACTGTGCACACTCCTCAAACAATAGCATGGTATTCTTTCACTGTAATAGCTAGTGTAAATTGGACAGTGGAGTTACAACCTCATGGAATTCACATTAGCCTACGTTAGCTCAACCGTCCCAGGGGAACACCGATCCTGTAGAGGCTAACAATGTTCTTTGTTTGTCTCTGAGTGCAGGGGACATCTGTGATTCCTCTATTGATGTCGGTCCTGCACGACGAGAGTGAATGGGAGAGCCCCCACACCTTTAACCCCGCCCACTTTCTGGATGAGCAGGGACGATTTGTAAAGAGGGATGCATTCATACCCTTCTCTGCAGGTATATTGAAAATGAGCTGTCACAACAACAAAAATAAGAAGATTGAATACGGTCTATGTGGCATTGGTAGTAGTCATATACATAAATTCTAGTCAATTTACTAGAAAGTGTCAAAACAATAACTTTAGACATAAGGTCAGTATTTTAATATTCAGTCTAAAAAGAGAAAGTCTGAGATGTACTTTCCTTGACAAATGTGAAGGTTGGGTTTAGATTAAGTAATGCCTCCTAACACACATATGATTGGTGCTATACTGTAAACACCACCCTGAATATCTAAGCAACCGATAAATTACTAAAGTTACCTGAATCTTCAGTAATGTTGGTAATAAACAAGTAATCTTTGGTAATTTATACTTTAAAATATATATTTATATATAGTGATCATTTTTCACATTTGTGTCCATATTGTATGCCAGGGGTGTCAAACTCAATCAGTGCAAGGGCCATACTGAAAGAAACGCAAATAATTTGCGGCCCAGACATTAGCCTGTTATGTTTGTTTTTACAAAGCAAGCTTGCATACAACTGTGGCCCAAACTGGCCATG
Organism: Oncorhynchus nerka; assembly: GCF_034236695.1. Lineage (NCBI taxonomy): Eukaryota > Metazoa > Chordata > Actinopteri > Salmoniformes > Salmonidae > Oncorhynchus > Oncorhynchus nerka. Next base: position 37,347,576 of record NC_088421.1, read on the forward strand.
GTTTTATTCAAAATAATATGTCCGTTTTCAATGTCCATTTACAGTGGGGAGAACAAGTATTTGACACACTGCCGATTTTGCAGGTTTACCTACTTACAAAGCATGTAGACGTCTGTAATTTTTATCATAGGAACACTTCAACTGTGAGAGACGGAATCTAAAAAAAGAAATAAAATAAAAAAATCCAGAAAATCACATTGTATGATTTTTAAGTAATTCATTTGCATTTTATTGCATGACATTGCATGTTTCATTGCATGACATTGCATCATTCAGCAATTAACTCAATCATACATTCTATTGTGCTCATTACTTTGGCCCAGAGAGAGTTGAGGGGATGGATGGGTCTGTGAAAAATATAGATACATATAACACTAAGCGACTCATTCAGAATCCATCTATGGTGCTCTAACATTTTTGGCCATTGCTTTGACCCAGAGAGTTGATGGTATAGTTTATGTTATAGAAATGTGTGTACAATTTGACATCTATTGATATGTCAACTATAGGAAATATATGTAGACCTAATTGTTACATTTTGTCAGAGAGAATATAGTAGACGGCATGTGTCAAAAAGTGATTGATGATCTATTTTTAGTGTTACTTGTTTATGCCCTTTTATGGACATCCTGTCCGGATGTTCTCACGCTATGGAAATCCTGTCCGGATGTTCTCACGCTATAGAGTGAGTGCTTATGTAACATGATCGTGCAACTGTTTCTTTGAAGTAAAGCATATGTTTGTAATAAAAATGTCCTGGTGATTGATGAATAGTGACCTTGTTGAACTGTTGAATGTGTTTGAAAATTTGAAACATTTGGGAATTCATGTAGTGAATGGAGGCCTGAGTTTGACCATTTGAAACAGTTGGGTATTTATGTAGTGAATGGGGGAGGCCTAAGTGTAAACATTGAAACAGTTGGGAATTTATGTAGAGAATGGGGAGGCCTGAGTTTGACCATTTGAAACAGTTGGTCAAGTTTTGTCTTAAACTTATGGAGGGAGCTTGTGACCGCTTGTAAAATGAAAAACAATTATACATAAACATTTAAAGGCTATTAAAATGTAGTATTGTGTTGTAATATGTAGGATTTATATAAATGTTTAGTAAGAAAACATTTGAGGTGTAGCTTAATATTTTAATAATAGTAATATGTTTAAATGCTGGTAGTAACATTTTTGAGGAAATTAAGGGTTTTAAAATGTAATTAGCCTTTAATGAAATCTCAGGCTCTCTATGTCTCTCTTCCTCTGGACCTGTGTGTGGGTGTGTATGCAACACCCACCGGTAGCAAGCGCTCCAGCAGGTATATTTCACTGGTCATCCCCAAAGCCAACACTTCCTTTACCGATCACTGTACCTGAACGTACACAGCCAATCTGTAAACAGCACACCCCACTACCTCGTCCCCATATTGTTACTTATCCCTTTGCTCTTTGGCACCCCAGTATCTCTACTTGCACATCATCATCTGCACATCTATCACTCCAGTGTTAACGCTAAATTGTAATTATTTCTCCTCTATGGCCTATTTATTGCCTTACCTCCCTACTCTTCTGCATCTGTGCAATGAGGTATTGTCATGCTGAAACAGGAAAGACCTTCCCCAAACGGTTGCCACAAGGTTGGAAGCACAGAATCATCTAGAATGTCATTGTGTGCTGTAGCGTTAAGATTTCCCTTCACTGGAACTAAGGGACTTAGCCCAAACCATGAAAAACAGCCCCAGACTGTTATTCCTCCTCCACCAAAATGTACAGTTGGCACCCTGCATTCGGGCAGGTAGCGTTCTACTGGCATCCGCCAAACCCAGATTCGTCCGTCGGTCTGCCAGATGGTGAAGCGTGATTCATCACTCCAGAGAACACGTTTCCACTGCTCCAGACTCCAATGGCGGCAAGCTTTTACACCATGGTAATCGTAGGCTTGTGTGCATCTGCTCGGCCATGGAAGCCCATTTCATGAAGCTCCCGACAAACAGTTAATGTGCTGAAGTTGCTTCCAGAGGCAGTTTGGAACTCGGTAGTAAGTGCTGCAACCGATTTGTACACTTCAGCACGCGGCAGTCCCGTGTGGTTTACCACTTCGAGGCTGAGCTGTTGTTGTTCCTAGACATTTCTACTTCACAATAACAGCACTTACAGTTGACCGGGGCAGCTCTAGCAGAAATTTGACAAACTTACTTTTAGAAAGGTGGCATCCTAATACGGTCCACATTGAAAGTTACTGAACTCTTCAGTAAGGCCATTCTACTGCCAATGTTTGTCTATGGAGATTGCATGGCGGTGTGCTTGATTTTATACACCTGTCAGCGATGGATGTGGCTGAAAGAGCCGAGACCACTAATTGGAAGGGGTGTCCACATACTGCTATAAACAGTAGCGGAGTCTGCTGTTGGTCAAGTTTGGTCATTTGAATAGAAATTCAGCCCTATATATGAGAGGGGATTTTATGTCATCACTGTACATGTGGAGCACACAGAGTATCCCTTTAAAGGATTGTGACATTCTGGGGACATGATCCCATCTAGTACATATTACAGATGGACACAATCTGAAATACATATATTACAACATATGTAATAGGAGTGTCATTACACAGTATAGAGCTTTATAACCTGCCTTGAGTGTCAAGGCAACACAACTTTACTTCAGCCATAATGACTGCTCCTTGTGCTCATTTAATTGAACAAACACATAAACAACACTATATTTATTTGTTTTAATTTTCCTCAGTTGGATGTACATTTTATTTGAGACACTGAAATGTTCACCGATCTACCAGAATATTTAACATAATTAATATAATTCTTACACATATCTTGAATGACAACAGATTTAAGCTATCAAGTGACTTCCACAGTCCAGTGATCTTTAACAGAAATACTTGAAATGAAAGTAGAACATCTAAGCCATGTAGGATCCCGAGGCAGTCGACCAGCTGGATCTCAGGTTTAAAGTTCCAGAAGAAACCAGCCAGGATGAGGATACGTGACCTTCTAAACTCCTCTCCTCTCCACTTAGCTGGGGTGGGGGGGGAAATCCGCCTCACCCCTATCATTCAACACCTCACCCCCAACACTGCCCACATGCCCCCAGGCGCTAAAGAGATCCTTTGGCTAACTGGACTGTTCCTTGGCTACAGCAGGGTCATGTTCATTAGGGCATGCAGAGTTATCCATTTCAAAACATTCTGCAACACAAAACCAAAATGAGTGTTTCTTATTGGACAAGGAAGTACCTTTTTTTGTCAACTTTCTTCTGTTTGGTGCCTAATGAACACAACCCCGAGTCATGATACCAACCACGGGAGGACTGAGCCTTCCTGGTGGGCGTGGTGTTGAGGCCAAAGGCCTGGACCTCTGACTCTAGTTGCAAGGCTTGGACTCAATCCACAAGACATATACTACTGCTTTCTTTGGCTTCATTTGTATTGGCGAAGTCTCTAAAGAAAGCTGCATCAAATGACCCAGAACAAGGACGTAGTGGCCACTGGGCATCGGCGTTATTTGTTAACTAGCTCCTGCAGTTAACATATTGTATTGACATTTAGACTGTTGATGATTTTCATTTTCAAATGAACATACTCAACAGCATCAGCTCTGATTGGGAGTCGTAGAGTACATCTGCTGTTAGAAGGTACGGATGGAACTGTGTTTACACTGAGCAGACATTAAAAACGGCAAACTTCCGTTAAGCTTTTAGTGCATTGGGCTAAATCAGGGTCACACAGAGTGTTTCTTAGCAGTCTTAAACACATCTACAAAACTATCCACCTCACACACATGGCTACGGGCTAAAAATAAAAAGCACCTGTACCATGTCAGATACAGAGTTGAAATGTATTCCATTTTGAGTTTGCATCCCAATAGTACAACCGTGTGAAATAGAAACACCGGATTTTCTAAGTAGAAAAAAATATATGTGTTTATTAATTATGAAAATATGAATAACATTTCACCCATGAGGCCACTAGGTCATTTGACTTCAGGAAAGAGCTACTACCACATTATACCACATAAAACCCAGAGGAACAGGCGTCCCATGTTAAACATACAAACACACTCCTCCTATAGACACAGGCCTCCTGCTGCTTTGACTCCGCCTCCCTACGCTCTCCACCAGTGTCAACTGTTGAATGGTAAAGACAGACACTGTTTGCATATATAGTGTACTTCGTCCATAGAGATCCTGTTAGTATTCTAATTCTTTGAACACCTCTTGGCTTTTTGCCCACTATCACATTCTAACTATAGAATTAGAACAGGTATTATATTTCCATGATTCCAACAGTTCAACCAAGTGTTTTGATCTAAATCGCAAGTCAAATCACAGTTGCAATATTTTGGAGAAAATAAGGCCTCGATTTTTCGTCTGTATCGTGCAGCACTATGTGGCAGTGTGGAAATGATCTCAAATGAGTTCAACTTCTGGTTGAAGTATAAACAGTATAAAATGAATCCAAATGGAAAAGCTCCACTGAAATCAATTAGAATGTATGTGACCATGCACAACTCATACAGCAAATGTAGAACTTTTATTGTAATAATAAATAATCCTATATATTTTGGCCATACCACCCAGTCCTAGGTTGTTGATGTGATTTGTAAGATTGTTTTATCTGGCTAATGTTTTCAGTTTTCAAACATTCAGATGGTAAAATGATAGAATGGATTTCAGCACATTATGCCTGCTTTTAGTTGGCTAATGGGCGTCATGACTCAAGCTCCAAGTACATAGTGTTCCGTTTGTTCCAGTTATACAAATAAATGTTTGTTGACAGAAAAGACCTCTGACACAGTTTATCCACTTAACATGACTTGTGTTCTTCTACCTCAAAAGTAAACTGACTTCAGGTTGTCAATATCAGTCAGTATCTATAGAACGTTTCTGTGGACACCCCCCTCAAGGTTGGAGTTTGTCCCCCCTCCCCAAAATAAAATAATATAACGTGTCTGAATCCCCATACTTGCATCCTAAATATACTGAACAATAATATAAACGCAACATGTAAAGTGTTGGTCCCATGTTTCATGAGCTGAAGTAAAAGATGCCGGAAATGTTCCATACGCTTATTTTTCTCAATCTGAGCACAAATGTGTTTACATCCCTGGGCTCCCGAGTGGCGCATCTGTCTAGGGCACTGCATCACTACAGTCCCTGGTCAAATTCTGAGCACAAATGTGTTCACCTCCCTGTTGGTGAGCAGTTCTCCTTTGCCAAGATAATCCATCCACCTTTAATTTTAATTTAATTTTACCTTTATTTAACCAGGCAAGTCAGTTAAGAACACATTCTTATTTTCAATGACGGCCTGGGAACAGTGGGTTAACTGCCTGTTCAGGGGCAGAACGACCTTGTCAGCTCGGGGGTTTGAACTCGCAACCTTCCGGTTACTAGTCCAACACTCTAACCACTAGGCTACGCTGCCGCCCCCGACAGGTATACCTGACAGGTATGTCATATCAAGAAGCTGTTTCAATCGCATAATAATTACACAGGTGCACCTTCTGCTGGGGACAATAAATGACCATTCTAAAATGTGCAGTTTTGTCACACAACACAATGCCACAGATGTCTAAAGATTTGAGGGAGCGTGCAATTGGCATGCTGACTGCAGAAATGTCCAACAGAGCTGTTGCCAGAGAACTGAATGTTGATTTCTCTACCATAAGCTGCCTCCAACATTGTTTTACAGAATTTGGCAGTACATCCTACCAGCCTCACAGCCGCAGAGTAGGGGGTGGGGGGTGCACTATTTCTGTCTGTAATAAAGCCCTTTGTGGGGAAAAACTCATTCCAATTGGCTGGGACTGGCTCCCAAGTGGGTGGGCCTATGCTCTCCCAGGCCCACCCATGGCTGTACCCCTGCCCAGTCATGTGAAATCCATAGATTAGGGCCAAATTCATATTTCAATTAACTGATTTCCTTCTATGAACTGTAACTCAGTAAAATCTTAGAAATTGCTGCATGTTGCATTTATATTTTTGTTCAGTATAGTTTGCCATTCAAGTACGCTATATTTTTTATTTTATAGTATACAACATTTAGGAAATTAGAGTATACTTTACATGCCTGGATGTCATACTAATTTCTGTTTTGACAACAGTATGTGAAGGTATGTGAAAATATAATGTTTAATGTGCAATATGCAGAAATCGCTGTAATAGTTCACCTAATTTCAGTTTATGTGACAAGAAATAGTGTCGAGCAGTGGTTCCCAAACTTTTATAGTTCCGTAACCCAAACATTCCACCCCCTGCTGCATACCTCCTCTATCACCAGGGTTAGCACACTCTCATCATTGTAGCCTGCCAAACACACAGTATACGATACATTTATTAACACGAATGACTGTGAGTTTTTGTCACAATCTGGCTCATGGAAAGTAACAAAGAGCTCTTATAGGACCAGCGCACCAATAATAATACAATAATAAAACATTTAGCTCTTTATTTAGCCATCTTACATATGAAACCTTATTTGTTCATCTCCACAGGTTAATGAGAAGGGTGTGCTTGAAAGGATGCACATAACTCTGCAATGTTTGGTTGTATTAGAGAGAGTCTCAGTCTTAAATCATTTTCCACACACAGTCTGTGCATGTATTTAGGTTTCATATTATTGAGGGCCGAGAATCCACTCTCACATAGGTACGTGGTTGCAAAGGGCATCACTGTCTTAACAGCGAGATTTGCCAAGGCAGGATACTCTGAGTGCAGCCCAATCCTGAAATCTGTCAGTGGCTTCTGATTAAATTACATTTTCACAGTACCGCTTGTTGCAATTTCGATGAGGCTCTCTTGTTCAGATATCTGTAAGTGGACTGGAGGAAGGGCATGAAAGGGATAATGAATCCAGTTGTTTGTGTCGTCCATTTCGGGAAAATACCTTCGTAATTGCGCACCCAGCTCACTACTTTTTCCCTCTCTCCACTTTTTTCATTCAACTTTTTCACTCCGGACTGTTTATCTGGACGTGGTTCATCAGGACCTCCACCAGCCGAAGCTAAGTAGTAACATTAATGTTATGTCTTCTAATTGCAGTCGCTGTACTCATAATATACAGGATAACGGTCGCTTTATGACGAGGATAGCTGTGCTGCAAGCCCAGCTTCAGACGCATTCGTTAGGCAGGGGTAATTTAAGTGTAGGAAAGGATAAAACAGTGTCTGTGCCACCAATAAGTACAGATAGTAGTATAAATCCCCTCGCACAGTCCCCGCAGCCGGACAATTTTCTCATGGCTTCTGGAAGGAAATGCTGTAGGAATGCTCAACCGGTGTCGCTCATTCAGTAGACAGAAACTTTCAACCGATTCTCACCATTAAGCAATGGGTCGGTGTCAAGAGAATTATGTTCTCAGTGTTCATAAACCCAATTGAATTGATAACTCTGCCTGAAACCCAGAATTTGTAGGAAACTGGTTGGAATGAATCAGACGGAGGCCCAGTTACAATAGTCGTGAATGTTTATTTAGAGAGCTCTGCTTATCATTTCCTGTACATTGGTCTATATACCTCACATTTTGTCATAAATGTTCCTCCTCCTCTCAGATACAATGGCAATATAGTTCACAAGTCTTATTCTACTCACAAATAGTCTGCCACCTGTTATGCAATCTACTACAATCCCAGGTCTCTAACCTCCCTGAGTGGGGACAGAATGTCCTGTAAAGAACACAGTAGTACAGCTTGTTAGACGATAGCTCAATTTGTTTCATACTTGCACCCTGCTTACATACTAAAAAGGAACAGAAAGTCCTTGTTCTAATTCTTGACTAAAACTACACACATCAGATTTAGTTTTACGATTCTAATAAGTTTCATACAATCATACAGTGACAGGGTAGTATTCTGTTAGTTATAGTTCTACGTTAAATGTATACATCATTTAGTCATTATTCATAAAATTCATGACAGTTGGAGTCAGAGGCCAAGCCTTCTCTGGTCTCTCCTCCTCTTGTCTGAGACGCCGAAGCCTCCCACCATTAGCTCTGACAAATTGAAAACACTAGTCATTGGTGACTCCATTACCCACAATATAAGACTTAAAACGAATCATCCAGCGATCATACACTGTTTACCAGGGGGCAGGGCTAGCGACGTTAAGGCTAATCTGAAGATGGTGCTGGCTAAAGCTAAAACTGGCGAGTGTAGAGAGCATAGGCATATTGTTATCCACGTCGGCACCAACGATGTTAGGATGAAAAAGTCAGAGGTCACCAAGCGCAACATAGCGTCAGCATGTAAATCAGCTAGAAAGATGTCTCGGCATCGAGTAATTGTCTCAAATCAAATCAAATCCAATCCAATTTTATTTGTCACATACACATGGTTAGCAGATGTGCTTGTTCTTCTAGTTCCGACAATGCAGTAATAACCAACAAGTAATCTAACTAACAATTCCAAAACTACTGTCTTATACACAGTGTAAGGGGATAAAGAATATGTACATAAAGATATATGAATGAGTGATGGTACAGAGCAGCATAGGCAAGATACAGTAGATGGTATCGAGTACAGTATATACATATGAGATGAGTATGTAAACAAAGTGGCATAGTTAAAGTGGCTAGTGATACATGTATTACATAAGGATGCAGTCGATGATATAGAGTACAGTATATACGTATGCATATGAGATGAATAATGTAGGGTATGTAACATTATATAAGGTAGCATTGTTTAAAGTGGCTAGTGATATATTTTACATCATTTCCCATCAATTCCCATTATTAAAGTGGCTGGAGTTGAGTCAGTGTCAGTGTCAGTGTGTTGGCAGCAGCCACTCAATGTTAGTGGTGGCTGTTTAACAGTCTGATGGCCTTGAGATAGAAGCTGTTTTTCTGTCTCTCGGTCCCAGCTTTGATGCACCTCTACTGACCTCACCTTCTGGATGATAGCGGGGTGAACAGGCAGTGGCTCGGGTGGTTGTTGTCCTTGATGATCTTTATGGCCTTCCTGTAACATCGGGTGGTGTAGGTGTCCTGGAGGGCAGGTAGTTTGGCCCCGGTGATGCGTTGTGCAGACCTCACTACCCTCTGGAGATCCTTACGGTTGTGGGCGGAGCAGTTGCCGTACCAGGCGGTGATACAGCCCGCCAGGATGCTCTCGATTGTGCATCTGTAGAAGTTTGTGAGTGCTTTTGGTGACAAGCCGAATTTCTTCAGCCTCCTGAGGTTGAAGAGGCGCTGCTGCGCCTTCTTCACGATGCTGTCTGTGTGAGTGGACCAATTCAGTTTGTCTGTGATGTGTATGCCGAGGAACTTAAAACTTGCTACCCTCTCCACTACTGTTCCATCGATGTGGATAGGGGGGTGTTCCCTCTGCTGTTTCCTGAAGTCCACAATCATCTCCTTAGTTTTGTTGACGTTGAGTGTGAGGTTATTTTCCTGACACCACACTCCGAGGGCCCTCACCTCCTCCCTGTAGGCCGTCTCGTCGTTGTTGGTAATCAAGCCTACCACTGTTGTGTCGTCCGCAAACTTGATGATTGAGTTGGAGGCGTGCGTGGCCACGCAGTCGTGGGTGAACAGGGAGTACAGGAGAGGGCTCAGAACGCACCCTTGTGGGGCCCCAGTGTTGAGGATCAGCGGGGTGGAGATGTTGTTGGCTACCCTCACCACCTGGGGGCGGCCCGTCAGGAAGTCCAGTACCCAGTTGCACAGGGCGGGGTCGAGACCCAGGGTCTCGAGCTTGATGACGAGCTTAGGGGGTACTATGGTGTTGAATGCCGAGCTGTAGTCGATGAACAGCATTCTCACATAGGTATTCCTCTTGTCCAGGTGGGTTAGGGCAGTGTGCAGTGTGGTTGAGATTGCATCGTCTGTGGACCTATTTGGGCGCTAAGCAAGTTGGAGTGGGTCTAGGGTGTCAGGTAGGGTGGAGGTGATATGGTCCTTGACTAGTCTCTCAAAGCACTTCATGATGACGGAAGTGAGTGCTACGGGGCGGTAGTCGTTTAGCTCAGTTACCTTAGCTTTCTTGGGAACAGGAACAATGGTGGCCCTCTTGAAGCATGTGGGAACAGCAGACTGGTATAGGGATTGATTGAATATGTCCGTAAACACACCAGCCAGCTGGTCTGCGCATGCTCTGAGGGCGCGGCTGGGGATGCCGTCTGGGCCTGCAGCCTTGCGAGGGTTAACACGTTTAAATGTCTTACTCACCTCGGCTGCAGTGAAGGAGAGTCCGCATGTTTTCATTGCAGTTAGGGGGAGTGATGAGCTCTACAGCAGAGTCTCACAACAATCGCTGGTTGAAAACTGTTTTCTGCCCCTCCCAAAAGATAGCATTTGTACATAATTGTCACTCTTTCTGGGACTTTCTGACAGTCTCCATCTTAGCTGGAGGGGTGCTCTCATCTTACCTTACCTACGAACATAGACAGGGCTCTAACTCCCCTAGCTCACAATGAGATAGCCAGCCTGCAAACTTAATGGAGTCTGCCACTAGCACAGTCAGTGTAGTCAGCTCAACTATCCCCATTGAGACTGTGTCTGTGCCTCGATCTAGTTTGGGCAAAACTGAATGTGGTGGTGTTCTCCTTAGCAATCTCACTGGAATATAGACCTCCTCCATTCCTGTCATCAATGAAAGAGATTGTGATATCTCACATCTCAGAAAAGGGCTACTTAATGTAAGATACCTCACTTTCAAGGCAGTTATAGTCAATTAACTAATCACTGATCATAATCTTGATGTGATTGGCCTTACTGAAACATGGCTAAAGCCTGATGAATTTACTGTGTTAAATGAGGCCTCACCTCCTGGTTAGACTAGTGACCATATCCCCCACGCATCCCACAAAGGCGGAGGTGTTGCTAACATTTACTATAGCTAGTTTCAATTTACAAAAAAAAAAGACTGCGTTTTCGTATTTTGAGTTTCTAGTCATGAAATCTATGCAGCCTACTCAATCACTTTTTATAGTTACTGTTTACAGGCCTCCTGGGCCATATACATCTTTCCTCACTGAGTTCCCTGAATTCCTATTGGACCTTGTAATCATGGCAGATAATATTCACATTTTTGGTGACTTTAATATTCACATGGAAAAGTGCACAGACCCACTCCAAAAGGCTTTCTGAGCCATCATCGACTCAGTGGGTTTTGTCCAACATGTCTCCCGACCTACTCATTGCCAGTCATACTCTGGACCTAGTTTTGTCCCGTAAGATTAAATGTTGTGGATCTGAAGCTAACTTAAAAGCAGCATTCCCCAAGAGAGGATGGCTTTCACTTCAGCATTGATAAATTCATGAACAACTTTGATGAAATGCACATAATGCACATTTTTAGGGCCTTCCTCTGACACCGCCTGGTGTAGAGGTCCTGGATGGCAGGCAGCTTAGCCCCAGTGATGAACTGGGATGTACACACTACCCTCTGTAATTCCTTGCGGTCAGAGGCCGAGCAATGGACGAACCAGGCAGTGATGCAACCAGTCAGGATGCTCTCGATGTTGCAGCTGTAGAACCTTTTGAGGATCTCAGGACCCATGTCAAATCTTTTAGTTTCCTGAGGGGAATAGGCTTTGTCGTGCCCTCTTCACGACTGTCTTGGTATGTTTGGACCATTCTAGTTTGTTGTTGATGTGGACACCGAGGAACTTGAAGCTCTCAACCTGCTCCACTACAGCCGCTTCGATGAGAATGGGGGCGTGCTTGGTCCTCCTTTTCCTGTAGTCCACAATCATCTCCTTAGTATTGGTTACATTGAGGGATAGGTTGTTATTCGGGCACCACATGGCCAGGTCTCTGACCTCCTCCCTATAGGCTGTCTCATCATTGTCGGTGATCAGGCCTACCACTGTTGCGTCGTCTGCAAACTTAATGATGGTGTTGGAGTCGTGCCTGGCCATGCAGTCGTGGGTGACCAGGGAGTACAGGAGGGCATAGAAGTGATTTTGCTCGTCTGGTAGGCCTGCGTCACTGGGCAGCTCGCAGCTGTGCTTCCCTTTGTAGTCTGTAATAGTTTGCAAGCCCTGCCACATGAGACGAGTGTCAAAGACAGTGTAGTATGATTCAATCTTAGCCCTCTATTGACGCTTTGCCTGTTTGATGGTTCGTCGCAGGGGATAGCAGGATTTCTTGTAAGATTCCGGGTTTAGAGTCCCGCACCTTGTAAGAGGCATCTCTACCCTTTAGCTCAGTGCGAATGTTGCCTGTAATCCATGGCTTCTGGTTGGGGTATGTACGTACAGTCACTGTGGGGACGACGTCCTCAATGCACTTATTGATAAAGCCAGTGACTGATGTGGTGTACTCCTCAATGCCATCGGAGGAATCCCGGAACTGTTCTAGCAAAACAGTCCTGTAGTTTAGCATCTGCTTCATCTGACCACTTATTTTATAGACCAAGTCGCTGGTGCTTCCTGCTTTAATTTTAGCTTGTAAGCAGGAATCAGGAGGATAGAGTTTTGGTGGGATTTACCAGATGGAGGGCGAGGGAGAGCTTTGTACGCACGTCTGTGTGTGGACTACAGGTGATCTAAAATGTGTTTCCCTCTGGTTGCACATTTAACATGTTGATAGAAATTTGATAGAACTGATTTTAGTTTCCCTGCATTAAAGTCTCCAGCCACTAGGAGCGTCGCCTCTGGGTGAGTGATTTCTTGTTTGCTTATTTCCTTATACAGCTGACTGAGTGCAGTGTTAGTGCCAGCATCTGTCTGTGGTGGTAAATAAACAGCCACGAAAAATATAGCTGAAAACTCTCTAGGCAAGTAGTGTGGCCTGCAATTTATCACAATATACTCTAGCAAAATCTAGAGACTTCCTTAGATTTCGTGCACCAGCTGTTGTTTATAAATATGCACAGACTGTTTTCTGTGAGTCTGATACTAATTACTGACAGCAATCTCTTTTGTCAAAAGGTCACTGTCCTTTCCGGCAAAGTATGGCATCAAGAAATGGGTGGCCTGTGACGCACAATCCAGCTACCCTTGGAAGATGCAAGTCTACAGTACATAAGGAAGCCGACCAGTGGAGGCCAGGAGAAGAACCAGGGGATCCTGGTTGTGCTTGATGTGACAGATGGACTGAGGGGGCACAATGTCACGTGTGACAATTTCTTCACATTTTATGAACTCAGCCAGCAGCTCTTGAAGAGGAAGATCACCATGGTTGGCACAGTTAGAAAGAACAAGCCTGAGCTCCCTCTACACTTCTCACAACAAGGGGAAGAGAGGCCTTCTCATCAAAGTTTGCGTCCAACCCCACCACCACTCTAGTTTCTCACCTCCCAAAGAGGAACAAGATTGTGGTCCTCCGGAGCACAGCCATCATCCTGGACTACAACCACAACAAAGGAGGCATGGACAACCTGGGCAAGGTGTTTAGTTAAGTTTAGTTTATTAATTAAAAAACAAGCACACATAAAACTTAAAAGCCATACTTGAGGATAACACACAATGAAGTCTGGGACTTGTTTCCATTGGTCCTCTTGAGACAAGACGGCTAGACAAGATCAAACACAGTATGTCAGTGAAATAATAAAACAAAAACATAGAAGAAGAACATTATCTCATCATTCCAGTTACATCATAGGGGTTATTCATATGGGCACAGAGGACATTTATTGTTAAAGCTGTCCAGAGAGGACGTTGTTTTTATAGACAGAGGCAACTCATTCCATTCTGAGGCTCCAGTATACAAGAAAGTACCTTCCCAAGCATTACTACTACCTGTATTATTACTACCTGTATAAGCACACATCAGCAACACCTGATCTGGTGCTGGGATTGTGTGCATCCCTAACATGAGTAAAGTAATCACTTAGATATCTGGGCGCAGGACCATAAATACTCATGTAAACCAAACCTAGTCTAATCTGGGACACCCTAGCCTCAACAGGCAGCCAGTTTAGTTTCTGAAAGCAGCTCCAGCCTATGTGAGTACGTGGACTCACCTTCAATACTACCCTGATCAGCTTATTCTGGGTAATCTGGAGCTTCCCCTTCATAAATTTAGATAAGCCCCAAACCAGGAAGTACTAGCATAATCAAAATGGCATTGAATGAGGGTAGTAGTTAGCACTTTTCATGGAGTCCTTATCAAGCAGCTTGGACTTTCTAGCCAAAAACTTAGTCCTGGCTTTAACCTTCCCTAGCACCTTATTGGCCATGCTCATACCTTCCAAACTTCCACCAAGGATACATCCCAGGTAGCTAACAGAGGTTTTAGTAGTCAGCACCTCACCCCCCAACTCAACTCTGATTTCAGACGACCTACACACTTTAGGTCTGGATCCAAAAATAATTGGTTCAGTTTTCCCTAAGTGCAGAGATAGCTTATTATCTTCAAGCCATTTGCTAATGTTAGTAAGCTCTGTGCTAAGTATGCTCTCCAACATAGTTTTACTTTTGTGAGACACCAGAAGTGTACAGTCATCCGCATAAAGAAAAAGACGGTAAGAACAAGCATCTTTCATATGGTTAATATACAATAAACACAGCAGAGGCCCAAGCACGCTCCCCTGCAGAACGCCACAACTCATTGGTTTTGCCTGAGACGGTGAACCATTAACCTCTACTGATAAATAGGACTTCTCCCAGCCTAGAGGGATACTGCCTCCAGTTTGGAGATTAGGAGACAGTGGTTAACTGTATCAAAGGCCTTCTGTAGGTCAAGCAGTACCATTTCACACAGATTTCCCTCATCAATCTCTTTCCTGATGAAGTCAGTCAAGTAAAGTAGACATGAATCAGTGGAGTATGTTTTTCTAAAACCCGAATGAAAATCATACATTAGACCCTGTTTGTTATCATATTCATACATTTGCTCATGTACAATTCTCTCCAGGATCTTTGATGTTACACAGAGGATAGATACAGGCCTATAATTCCCAGGGTCAGACTTTATCCCCTTCTTATATAGAGGTATAACTTTAGCTTGTTTCATGTCCCTGGGAAAGGTACCTTGTTCAAGAGTGAGATTAATGATGTGTGTAATACAAGGGCCAATTTGCTCAGCAGAATCTATTAGAACCCTTGCAGGTATATTATCCAGGACTGTGACTTTGGAGCATTTAAACTCTGCCAGCATACTGACTATTTTGGCTGTTGCTACCTTTGCAAAAGCAAAAGAGTTTGGCTGAACCCCTAACTCTACATAATACTTCTTGACTTGGTTGCCTCCATACAAACTGGTGGGCAGCTTGCTAACCAGCTCGCTGACAAAATAAGTTTAAAAAAAAAAGAAGAGTTGAATTCATTGGAAACCTCTGCTTTTTCATATACCATCTCCCCTTTGATGTTCAGTCCAAAACTGTTTAATTGTTTTTGGTAGTACTACTACAGCCTAGTTCCTTAAATGATTTACAAAGCTTTTTAGGGCCGTTTTTGTTTTCAATGATTTTCTCAGCAAAGTAACCCCTCTTACCTTCATCCATCCTGCTCTGTGCTTAATTTCTGTGACATTTATATAGGACAAAATCAGGCTACTCTTGTACATTTTTGAAAGTCCTTATTCCTTGCTTGGATAGATTCTAGAATCTCATGATTAACCCAAGGGCTAGATCTCTGCTTTACCCTGACCCATCTAATGGGAGCCATCACATTCACCACATCAAGGAATCTAAATTTAAAGGCTTCCCAGGCACTGTCTTTCCCTACACTATCTAGCACAGGTGACCAGTCAATTTTACCCACTAGCTCACTAAACTTTTCTACACATTATTCTTTGAGTCCTCTGATTATAACAGTTTTGTGACACTTAAATATATAATTAAACATTTTTTTTATTTATTTTTTATTCAAATGATCACTGATTCTATAGACTGTTACTCCACTCTGCGATACTTTAGATTTATCAAACACTAATATTAAGTCAATTGTACTTTGCACTGTTTCACATATCCTGGTGGGATCTTTTATCATTTGGGTCAGAGCAAGTGATCTACATTTACATTACATTTAAGTCATTTAGCAGACGCTCTTATCCAGAGCGACTTACAAATTGGTGCATTCACCTTATGACATCCAGTGGAACAGTAGTGCATCTAAATCTTTTAAGGGGGGTGAGAGGGATTACTTTATCCTATCCTAGGTATTCCTTAAAGAGGTGGGGTTTCAGGTGTCTCCGGAAGGTGGTGATTGACTCCGCTGTCCTGGCGTCGTGAGGGAGTTTGTTCCACCATTGGGGGGCCAGAGCAGCGAACAGTTTTGACTGGGCTGAGCGGGAACTGTACTTCCTCAGTGGTAGGGAGGCGAGCAGGCCAGAGGTGGATGAACGCAGTGCCCTTGTTTGGGTGTAGGGCCTGATCAGAGCCTGGAGGTACTGAGGTGCCGTTCCCCTCACAGCTCCGTAGGCAAGCACCATGGTCTTGTAGCGGATGCGAGCTTCAACTGGAAGCCAGTGGAGAGAGCGGAGGAGCGGGGTGACGTGAGAGAACTTGGGAAGGTTGAACACCAGACGGGCTGCGGCGTTCTGGATGAGTTGTAGGGGTTTAATCTACAGAAGTGCATAAATACATTGTGGGTTGGGCTATTATTTTTGCAGACATCAGTATTGAAATCCCCCAACAAAATGATTTCCTTCAACAGGGAATCATTAGTTTGACAACACAATTTCAAGACCTTCATAGAATGCATTCTGCTTGGGCGGCCTATAACACCCCCAACAAAATTGGCTTGGTTTTGGGAAGGCAGATATCCAGCCAGACAATCTCCAGATCAGCGTTTTTTAAATTTTTCTTTCACCATTATTTAACCAGGAAGGCTAGTTGAGAACAAGTTCTCATTTACAACTGCGACCTGGCCAAGATAAAAAAAAGCAGTGTGACACAGACAACACAGAGTTACACATGGAGTAAACAATAAACAAGCCAATAGCACAATAAACAAGTCAATGACACAGTAGAAAAAAAGAAGGTCTATAAACAGTGTAACGGTTTTCTTCCTGGGAAGGAGAGGAGGACCAAAATGCAGCGTGGTTATTTATAAACATCTTTAATGAAAGATGAAAACGTGAACACTATACAAAATCAGAAAACGTGGGAAAATCGAAACAGTCCTAACTGGTGCAAAACACAGAGACAGGAATAATCACCCACAAGATACCTAAAGAATATAGCTGCCTAAATATGGTTCCCAATCAGAGACAACGATAAACACCTGCCTCTGATTGAGAACCACTCCAGGCAACCATAGACTTACCTAGAACACTCAACTGAACACAACCCCATAGACTACAAAACCCCTAGACAAAACAAGACACATAAATCACCCATGTCACACCCTGGCCTAACCAACATAATAAAGAAAACCCAGAATACTAAGGCCAGAGCGTGACATACAGTGTGTGCAAAAGGCATGAGGAGGTAGGCAATAAATAGGCCATAGGAGCGAATAATTACAATATAGCAGATTAACACTGGAGTGATAAATGAGCAGATGATGATGTGCAAGGAGAGATACTGGTGTGCAAAAGAGCAGAAAAGTAAATAAAATAAAAACAGTATGGGGATGAGGTAGGTAGATTGGGTGGGCTATTTACAGATGGACTATGTACAGCTGCAGCGATCGGTTTGCTGCTCAGATAGTTGATGTTTCAAGTTGGTGAGGGAAATAAAAGTCTCCAACTTCAGCAATTTTTGCAATTCGTTCCAGTCACTGGCAGCAGAGAACTGTAAGGAAAGGCGGCCAAATGAGGTGTTGGCTTTGGGGATGATCAGTGAGATATACCTGCTGGAACGTGTGCTACGGGTGGGTGTTGTTATCGTGACCAGTGAACTGAGATAAGGCAGAGCTTTACCTAGTATAGACTTTTTGATGACCTGGAGACAGTGGGTCTGGCCACGAATATGTAGCGAGGGCCAGCAGACTAGAGCATACAGGTCGCAGTGGTGGGCGGTATAAGGTGATTTGGTAACAAAACGGATGGCACTGTGATAGACTACATCCAGTTTGCCGAGTAGAGTAATGGAATCTGGTTAAATCCGATCTGACGTTAAAAGCAATGTCTGATCTTACAAACGCACATATTCCCCCACCATTCCAATTCTGATTGTTCCTGACAACAGAGTAATTACCTATCTCAATTTCTGATTCACAAACAGATGAATCCAACCATGTCTCAATAAAACATAAGACACCCACCTCTGATTTGCAAACCAACAGGCGTATCTCATCAATCTTCGGTAGTAGACTTCGGATGTTTAAGTACACAAAATGTAAGCCCTTCTTCCTCATTGAATTCCCAATCCACTTGTAATTCGCCTCCCACTGCCCTGCCATCTTCCCACTGCCCTGCCTCCGGTGGCCTCTCTGTCCCTATGGAGCTCCCCTCCCCAGGTGCCACTCCATCGTCCTCACCACCATGTCCCCGTCACTCGCCTCTGGTTGCTTCCACTCTGCTGTGGACCCCCTCCTCCTCCGGTGCACTCTCCACCCTCGGTAAGTCCTCTGGTCCCACTCCACCTTCAATGCTTACACACCCCGCGGGTACAGCACACCGACAGCAACGATAGGCTTCATTGGCCCCTTGCCCAAAGCTAGAATCGCTGCATTTTAAATGAGTCCACTGCGCGCATTCCAAACATACCAAAGCTTTGCTGTTACTCTTTATCCACTGCATGGTTGCAAAGTCCGTTTGATGGGGTTCGTGATAAAGTAAGGTCCAGGGCATTGATGGATATCAACAGATAAGAGAAGGCATAGAGTTATAAGATCTCCACCATTAATTTGCGATTTTAGACTGGATTTTGATGATCGTTTTGGTTTGTGCCAAGGTGCTATGAAAGTTTGGTATATAACATCCCCTCCAAATCTGAAGTGCTGGATGCCATCAAAAGTGTTTGCATGACTGAGAAGTTGCTGAGAATGTACTATTCTTTCATCTAAATAGCAGATGCAATTATTTCCAGTAACATTTTAAATAATTGGTGAGTGGATTGGAACTTACAGCTGCAGGAGGATGACTGCCCACTGGCCCCTGGTCATCTTCCATAACATCATTGATGTGTCATACAATGCCTTCGTGATATGGAACAAGATCAACCCTACCTGGATGCTTGATTAGCTGTTCAGGGGCTGAATATTATAATATCCACCTGAGGCTGCAGCAGACAAGAGGAGGAGATGCCAATTCTGCCCCTCAAAGAAGGACTTTATAAACCAATACTATGCGCTGCACGTGAGAAATACATCTAGAAAGTCTGTGCAAACACACGTGCATACTGTCCTACATGTACTAATTAGAGTTGATTTATTAACGTTCTTTACGTTTTTGTATCTATTATCTTATTTCATTCATATTTATTGTTGTTGTTTATACACCTTGTGGGTGGGGGTAATGGTTTAAAAAAATGGGAGAAGACTAGTATTTTGTATTTTTCATTGTACAGTATATAAGTATATATTACTATGTTGCCAAAAAAATACTGTTATTGTTTCCCTTCAATAAAATGATTTCAAAACTACTTTCTGCACATTTTTGCTACATTCTTAGCAGTTCTATAGCGTATCTGTATAACGATCTTCTTCATCTAAGGAACAGGAAAGATCGGACCAAAACGCAGTGTGGTAAGTGTCAACGTTAATTTAATATCACTGAACACGAAATACAAAATAACAAAGTGAAACAACGAAAATCGAAACAGTCCTCAAAGGTGACACAACACAAAACAGGAAACAACTACCCTCAAACACCAGGTGAGAACAGGCTATGTAAGTATGGTTCTCAATCAGAGACAACGATAGACAGCTGCCTCTGATTGGGAGCCATACCAGGCCACACACATAGAAAAACAACATAGAATGCCCACCCCAACTCACGCCCTGACCAAACCAAAATAGAGACATAAAAAGGAACTAAGGTCAGGGCGTGACAGTATCCCCCCGGCCTCAAAACCTAAACCCATAGGGGAGGGTCTGGGTGGGCATCTATCCGCGGTGGCGGCTCTGGCCCGGGATGTGGACCCCACACCACCTTAGTCTTGGCCTCTGGAGCCTCTGGAGCGGCACTTGACAGGAGGGAGGCTCTGGAAGGAGAACGGGCGGCTCCGGACTGACGGGCGGCTCCGGACTGACGGGGCGGCTCTGGACTGACGGGCGGCTCTGGACTGACGGATGGCTCTGGACTGACGGGCGGCTCTGGACTGACGGACGGCTCCGGACTGACGGGCGGCTCTGGCGGCGCCGGACAGGCGGGAGACTCTGGCGGCGCCGGACAGGAGGGAGGCTCTGGAAGGAGAATGGGCGGCTCCGGATTGACGGGCGGCTCTGGACTGACGGGCGGCTCTGGCGGCGCCGGACAGGCGGGAGGCTCTGGCGGCGCCGGACAGGCGGGAGGCTCTGGCGGCGTCGGACAGGAGGGAGGCTCTGGCGGCGCCGGACAGGAGGGAGGCTCTGGAAGGAGAACGGGCGGCTCCGGACTGATGGGCGGCTCTGGATTGACGGGCGGCTCCGGACTGACAGGCGACTCCGGACTGACGGGTGGCTCTGGCGGCTCCGGACTGACGGGAGGCTCTGGTGGCTCCGGACAGGAGGAAGACTCTGGAGGGTCTGGACAGGAGGAAGACTTTGGAAGGAGAAGATGCAGAGACAGCCTGGTGCGTGGGGCTGCCACAGGGCCCACCAGGCTGGGGAGACCTACAGCAGGCCTGGTTTGTAGAGAAGGCACCGGATAAACCGGGCTGTGGGGGAGCACTGGAGCCCTGGTGCGCAGCCTTGTCACCACTCCTCCAGGCTGAATGCCCACTTTAGCCCGTCCCCTCCAGAATGCAGGCACAGGTCGAACCGGGCTGTGGGGGAGCACTGGAGATCTGGTGCTTACCACTCGCACCTCTCCATTAGGCTCAATGCCCACTTTCGCCCGGCATAGGCGGAGCGCAGGCATAGGACGAACAGCACCCTCTCAGCGCCCCGGAGACACGGTACGCAGAGCCGGCACAGGATACCCTGGGCCGAAACGGCGCACCGGAGACCAAACACGCTGGGCTGGCACAACCCGCCCTGGCAGGATGCCTACTCTCGCATGGCACTTGCGGGGGGCTGGCCTATAGAGCTCCGGGCTATGAGCGCGCACTGGCGACACCGTGCGCTTCACCACATAACATGGTGCCTGACCAGTACTACGCTGTTTCCGGTAAGCACGGGGAGTTGGCTCAGGTCTACCGCCTGACTCCGCCAAACTCCCCGTGTTCCCCCCCGGAGCTGCCTCTCGTGCCTGCTGCGCTGCCTTACCTCATATCGCCGCCTCTCTGCATTCACAGCCTCCATTTCAGCTTTCGGGCGGCGATATTCCCCAGCCTGACTCCAGGGTCCCTTACCGTCCAATATCTCCTCCCAAATTCAGGAGTCCCGAACCCTCTGCTCCTCCTTACCACGCTGCTTGGTCCGTTGGTGGTGGGTAGTTCTGTAACGATCTTCTTCATCTGAGGAACAGGAAAGATCGGCCCAAAACGCAGTGTGGTAAGTGTCCATGTTAATTGAATATCACTGAACACGAAATACAAAGTGAAACAACGAAAATCGAAACAGTCCTGAAAGGTGACACAACACAAAACAACTACCCACAAACACCAGGTGGGAACAGGCTATCTAAGTATGGTTCTCAATCAGAGACAACAATAGACAGCTGCCTTTGATTGGGAACCATACCAGGCCACACACATAGAAAACATAGAAAAACATCATAAAATGCCCACCCCAACTCACGCCCTGACCAAACCAAAATAGAGACATAAAAAGGAACTAAGGTCAGGGCGTGACACTATCTCTTGCTAAAGAATTTGTTTACACCTATGCAGTACCTTTAGCAATAATAACAATAATAATAAACCTATTCTTTAGTAAAGAAAACAATTATGCCAGGTGTGTTGTAATAAAAAGGAGTGTCCACTGATTAAATGCAGTCTGTCTGCATTGTGAAGAGGGAAAACACAGATATTCACAAAGTTTGTGATGAATGACAGGTTGTTTCCTCATGCAAAATAGATTAGGGGTTTAAAATGAAATTAAGCTGCTTTATTTTAGGGGTTTATTGAAGGTGGGTCATTTTTACCCTTAGGACAAGGGGAATATACCGAATGTTAAGACTACACAATGGTTAGTTCATTACCATTTCAAAGAGCACCTCTTGTCTGATATAGATTACTAAAGAAATACTCCTCTATTACATTGAATAGAGCATTATTGGGTTTGGTACACCACTCTAGCCTTGGCATTGCGCATGGTGATCTTAGGCTTGTGTGCGGATACTCGGCCATGGAAACCCATTTCATGAAGCCCCTGATGGACAGTTATTGTGCTGACGTTGCTTCGAGAGGCAGTGTGGAACTTGGTAGTTGCAACCGAGGACAGCGGATTTTACACGCTATGCGCTTCAGC
Organism: Oncorhynchus nerka; assembly: GCF_034236695.1. Taxonomy (NCBI): domain Eukaryota; kingdom Metazoa; phylum Chordata; class Actinopteri; order Salmoniformes; family Salmonidae; genus Oncorhynchus; species Oncorhynchus nerka. Next base: position 37,369,911 of record NC_088421.1, read on the forward strand.
ACTCAGCGGTCCCGCTTTGTGAGCTTGTGTGGCCTACCACTTCGCAGCTGAGACGTTGTTGCTCCTACGCCTTTCCACTTCACAATAACAGCACTTACAGTTGACTGGGGCAGCTCTGGCAGGGCATACATTTCACAAACTGACTTGTTGGAAAGGTGGCATCCTATGACGATGCCACGTTTACGGTCACTGAGCTCTTCAGTAAGAACCATTCTACTGTCAATGTTTGTTTATGGAGATTGCATGGCTGTGTTCTCGATTGTATTTCCCTGTAAGCAACGGGTGTGGCTGAAATAGCCAAATCCACAAATTTGAAGGCGTGTCCACATATTTTAGTATATATAGTGTGTATACATTAAATCAAATAGCCTAGTACAAACACTAAAACTTTTCAAATCAAAAGGCTACTGCACAGAACAATGTGGACAGTCGGGTGCATCTCAAATTCAGTACCATTGGACAGCAAGATAATAAACGAAATCACTGATCATCAGGAATGAGATCAGAATGAATGCTAAGGCCTACATTTGAACACAACCGCGGAAGCTTCAGGTATTTGTGGTGCTCACCAACAGGTATGTAAACACATTTGTGCTCAGATTTTGCGAAAAATAAGCTTTTTCTGCATATGGAACATTTCCAGCATCTTTTATTCCAACTCATGAAACATGGGACCAACACTTTACATGTTTATATTTTTGTTCAGTGTATTTAGGATGCAAGTATGGGTATTCAGGCCTTGAGGGGGGGTCCACAGAAACTACTTGACACGTTCTATAGATATTGATAAAGACAACTTGAAGTCAGTTTACTTTTGAGGTTAAAGAACACACGTTATGTTTTGTGGATACAATGTGTCAGAGGTCTCTTCTGTCAACGAACATTAATTTTTTAAACTGTAGTAAATGGAACACTATACATTTGCCACTTCAACATTTATTAACAAATGCAATGCTTGAGTCATGAAGTTCTCGGGAAGAATAATCTCTAGTCACTCAAAAGCCAGAGATGTGGATCTGATTACAAATTAAATGAAAAGCTGCCATACCTTTGTAGATTTGTCAGTAGCACCATGGGTAGTGAACCTCATTTGATCAATTTAAAGGAGAGATGAGAAATACTAACCCATCGAGAGTGGGAGGTTGGGGAAGCATATCTCCACTTGAAAATCTTAAAAAAGAAACAGACAAAACTTTTGGAGAGCAAATTAAATCGTGGGTCGACTTCTGTCTTAGACTACACATGATATACAAATATAGGACTATGATGAAAAAGCATATGTTTAATTGAAGTATCTGTATATGCAGGGCTAAGGTGACTTCTGTTAGTTATGCTTCCCTCTATTCAAGAAGAGGTTTTCAGACTTTTACAGAGATTGGAAATGTATTCTGTCTTTGGAATGTGTAAACTGACCTTTGTAACCTCGTGGCAGAGGGATTATTGGGATCCAGCCTGACCTGTTCTTCCTCTCACTGTCTGCACTGAAGATAGTTTTATGTTTCTAATATGTTTTATTGAACACACACAAGAATGGTGTATAGGTATACAAGACAGGTATACAATTCTTATCTAAACATAAAAGAGCAGACAGAAACAACAAGACCCAGAGTTCAAGGTACAAAACAAATAATACAAAACACGACATACAGAACAAGGACATGTAGAAAGAAAGAGGGTAGATGTCACCCCCACTTATTCCCCCTTAGTCCCCCTATCCCCCCCCCTCCCAACTGCTCACGTGGCAGGGCCAGCACATCTTGCCCAAAGGTAGATTAATATATTACAATTGAGAGTGCGTTAAGACAAAATGGGAGGAAGAACTCGGGACTGACATTTGGGTGGCAGACTGGGAAGAGAGCTTGGAGTATATCCACACATGCTCCATTAACTCCAGACATCGTCTCATACAATTCAAGGTATTACACAGATTACACTATTCCAAAACTAAACTGCATAGGATATTTCCTGATACATCCCATTTGTGTGATAAATGTCAGGCTGCGCAGGGTACACTACTCCACTGCTTTGCCCTATGCTCTAGTTTGCATGGTTATTGGTGTGGAATTTGTGGGATCCTCTCTGAATTTTTGGAGACTTCAATAGACCCAGACCCTCTTCTGATAATCCTGGGAGTGTCTGAGTCCCTAAACGGATTAACCAACCCCCAAAAACAACTCATCTCTTACGGTTTCATTTCGGCAAAACAAACAAATCTTGTTGTTTTGGAAAAGGAGGGAAGTGCCCTCTACCAAATTATGTCTCAGTGAATTGGCAAACACTGTACACTTAGAAATAATTAGATATATTCTGAACAATAAATTATCAACATTTGATCAAATCTGGCAGCCTTTCCCCTTCTACTTGGACGAGTTGGCGCTGTGAATTTGTACTTATTAATGGCATCTGCACTGAAGATAGTTTTACCAGAACATTTACCTGATCATCATTGACTCACACTAAACAAATAAAACATCAAATGTGGAACACCTTCAAGTGTCTAAAAAGTTATTATATATGATTGGAGATGTAAATATGTGTCAATCAGTAATGTATTATATTTTTATACATTAGACAATGGAGGGGGATTTCTGAAGATCTTTATTAACACAATCAAATCCCAAATATGATTAGATATAACCTCATTCTATCTATGTAACCCTCACCATCCCTTTGGTGATGCAATAAAGTTTACATGTGTTAATCTGGTCTATCAGCCTAATTCCATTTCACCGGGCGTATAAATGCCTTTCGATGTATTACCTTTTTTGGAAAGACCAGGACTCAAATCATATGGTGAGTTTGTCAATGACCTGCAGGTGAGATCATGTGAGTTTCACAATTATATGTAGACAGACCTGCTGGAGTTGCATTGTTTAGCTCCTCCTCTGAGGTTGTACCCTCCCTCTTCTCATCTTGCGCCAATAGGGTGGGGTGGGGAGGTTATACAAATAGCATTCATTGGAGTTCTTTTGTAGTGGAAGTTCTCTGAGCACACACACTTGTTCCATAACGGAGCATTGGTGTGTTGTATTTTTAGCCCATTATAAGGTGTATGAGCTCAGTCTGAAGATGTCTCTTATAGAAGGTCTTCTACAGACATCAAGCACAGTGACACTGCTGGGTACTGTGCTGTTTCTACTGGTCCTCTACCTCCGCTCCTCTGGTTCCAGCTCTGAGGAACAGGGGAAGGAGCCTCCAGGACCGAGGCCGCTGCCCCTGCTTGGTAACATGCTCCAGCTGGACCTCAAGAAGCCCTACTGCACTCTCTGCGAGGTAAGATGAAGTCATCCTTTGCTTTCAGAACAAAACATGTTGAGGTTGACTTGATCTGTGAGATTTGATCTGTTTTTTGCTATTTTACCAGGTTTGAAAAGTTCAGTAAGCAAACTGATGAATGAACTCTGGCACATTGTACATGCTTTTACCTGGTTAATGCTGTTTAGTGTTCTATTCTGTAGTTGTCATGTATTGTCATATTATGTCTTGTTCCTGTTCTTTCTCTTCACTCCGTCTCCCTCTGCTGGTCGTATTAGGTTACCTTCTCTTTCTCTCCTCCCCCCAGCTGTTCCTCATCTTCTCTAACTACCTCGTTCACCCTTTTCCCACCTGTTCCCTTTTTCCCTCTGATTAGGTCTCTATTTCTCTCTGTTCCTGCTTCTTTCTTTGTCAGATTCGCGTTTGAGTTTCTCATGCCAGAACCAAACTAGCGTCTCGTTTGCTTCACCCTTGTCCCGTCCTGTCGGCATCTGCCTGTTCATCTGATGCTACGTGTGATCAGGTACCTCTGTCCTCTACGACCCGCGCCTACCCAGAGAGACCAGCAGTCTGTCGCCGCTAACCCTGCTATTCTCCTCTGCTGCTAAGAAGGGGACTCTAACCCAGCTATTCTCCTCTGCTGCTAAGAAGGGGACTCTTTTGTAAATATCAGAAGGACTTTTTGTTTCATTTGTCGCCCTCTCTGCGGGTTGTCTATTTTGCCATTATCTACATCTGAAGAGGATCTATGTCTTCCCTGTGTTTTTTACATTAAAGGACTCTGTTTTTGTTAAACCGCTTTTGGGTCCTCACTCAAGTGCATAACAGAAGAATCTGACCAAGAATGGACCCAGCGACTTCGGATCCTTTCCACTCAGCCGTCGAGATCCAGGGAGCGATGCTAGGCAGACACGAGCAGGAATTGTCTGCTGCTCGACATGCCGTTGAGACCCTGGCCGCCCAAGTCTCCGACCTCACAAAACAGATTCACCATCTCCGCCTCGATCCACCGGCCACTTCCAGGGCTTCCGAATCTCCGGAATCAATAACCCGCCGTGTTACTCTGGGGAGCCCACTGAATGCCGCTCGTTCCTCACCCAGTGTGATATTGTGTTTTCTCTCCAGCCCAACACTTACTCCAGGAGCACAGCTCGTATCGCCTACGTCATATCTCTCCTTACTGGACGGGCTCGTGAGTGGGGCACGGCAATCTGGGAGGCGAGGGCTGAGTGTACTAACCAGTATCAGGACTTTAAGGAGGAGATGATACGGGTTTTTGATCGTTCTGTTTTTGGGGAGGAAGCTTCCAGGGTCCTGTCTTCCCTATGTCAAGGTAATCGATCCATAACAGATTACTCTATTGAGTTTCGCACTCTTGCTGCCTCCAGTGACTGGAACGAGCCGGCTTTGCTCGCTCGTTTTCTGGAGGGTCTCCGCGCGGAGGTAAAGGATGAGATTCTCTCCCGGGAGGTTCCTTCCAGCGTGGATTCCTTGATTGAACTCGCTATTCGCATAGAGCGACGGGTTGATCTTCGTCGCCGAGCTCGTGGAAAGGAGCTCGCGTTCTCCGTTGCCCCCCTCTCCGCATCACTACCATCTTCCTCCGCCGGCTCGGGTGCTGAGCCTATGCAGCTGGGGGGTATCCGCATCTCGACTAAGGAGAGGGAACGGAGAATCACCAACCGCCTCTGTCTCTATTGCGGTTCCGCTGGTCATTTTGTCACTTCATGTCCAGTAAAAGCCAGAGCTCATCAGTAAGAGGAGGGCTACTGGTGAGCGCTACTACTCTGGTCCCTCCTTCAAGATCCTGCACTACCTTGTCGGCCCATCTACGCTGGACCGGTTCGTCAGCTTCCTGCAGTGCCTTGATAGACTCTGGGGCGGAGGGCTGTTTTATGGACGAGACCTGGGCTCGGGAACATGACATCCCTCTCAGACAGTTAAGGGAGCCCACGGCCTTGTTCGCCTTGGATGGTAGTTCTCTCCCCAGGATTCAGCGTGAAACGCTACCTTTAACCCTCACTGTCTCTGGTAATCATAGCGAAACCATTTCTTTTTTAATTTTTCGTTCACCTTTTACACCTGTTGTTTTGGGCCATCCCTGGCTAGTTTGTCATAATCCTTCTATTGATTGGTCTAGTAATTCTATCCTCTCCTGGAACGTCTCTTGTCATGTGAAATGTTTAATGTCTGCTATCCCTCCTGTTTCCTCTGTCTCTTCTTCACAGGAGGAGCCTGGTGATTTGACGGGGGTGCCGGAGGAATATCACGATCTGCGCACGGTGTTCAGTCGGTCCAGGGCCACCTCTCTTCCTCCGCACCGGTCGTATGATTGTAGTATTGATCTCCTTCCGGGAACCACTCCCCCCCGGGGTAGACTATACTCTCTGTCGGCTCCCGAACGTAAGGCTCTCGAAGATTATTTGTCTGTAGCTCTCGACGCCGGTACCATAGTCCCCTCCTCCTCTCCCGCCGGAGCGGGGTTTTTTTTTTGTTAAGAAGAAGGACGGGTCCCTGCGCCCCTGCATAGATTATCGAGGGCTGAATGACATAACAGTTAAGAATCGTTATCCGCTCCCTCTTATGTCTTCAGCCTTCGAGATCCTGCAGGGAGCCAGGTTTTTCATTAAGTTGGACCTTCGTAACGCTTACCATCTCGTGCGCATCAGGGAGGGGGACGTGTGGAAAACGGCGTTTAACACTCCGTTAGGGCACTTTGAATACCGGGTTCTTCCTTTCGGCCTCGCAAACGCTCCAGCTGTCTTTCAGGCATTAGTAAATGACGTCCTGAGAGACATGCTGAACATCTTTGTTTTCGTTTACCTTGACGATATCCAGATTTTTTCACCGTCACTCCAGATTCATGTTCAGCACGTTCGACGTGTCCTCCAGCGCCTTTTAGAGAATTGTCTTTATGTGAAGGCTGAGAAGTGCACTTTTCTTGCCTCCTCCGTCACATTTCTCGGTTCTGTTATTTCCGCTGAAGGCATTAAGATGGATCCCGCTAAGGTCCAAGCTGTCATTGATTGGCCCGTTCCTAAGTCACGCGTCGAGCTGCAGCGCTTTCTCGGCTTCACGAATTTCTATCGTCGTTTCATCCGTAATTTCGGTCAGGTGGCAGCTCCTCTCACAGCCCTTACTTCTGTCAAGACGTGCTTTAAGTGGTCCGTTTCCGCCCAGGGAGCTTTTGATCTTCTCAAGAATCGTTTTACATCCGCACCTATCCTTGTTACCCCTGACGTCTCTAGACAGTTCGTTGTCGAGGTTGACGCGTCAGAGGTGGGCGTGGGAGCCATTCTTTCTCAGCGCTCCCTCTCTGACGACAAGGTCCACCCTTGCGCGTATTTTTCTCATCGCCTGTCGCCGTCGGAACGTAACAACTATGATATGGGAAACCGCGAACTGCTCGCCATCCGCTTAGCCCTAGGCGAATGGCGACAGTGGTTGGAGGGGGCGACCGTTCCTTTTGTCGTTTGGACTGACCATAGGAACCTTGAGTACATCCGTTCTGCCAAACGACTTAATGCGCGTCAGGCTCGTTGGGCGCTGTTTTTCGCTCGTTTCGAGTTCGTAATTTCTTATCGTCCGGGCTCTAAGAACACCAAGCCTGATGCTTTATCTCGTCTCTTCAGTTCTTCAGTAGTCTCCACCGACCCCGAGGGGATTCTCCCTGAGGGGCGTGTTGTCGGGTTGACCGTCTGGGGAATTGAGAGGCAGGTAAAGCAAGCACTCACTCACACTCCGTCGCCGCGCGCTTGTCCTAGGAACCTTCTTTTCGTTCCCGTTCCTACTCGTCTGGCCGTTCTTCAGTGGGCTCACTCTGCCAAGTTAGCCGGCCACCCCGGCGTTCGGGGTACGCTTGCTTCCATTCGCCAGCGTTTTTGGTGGCCCACTCGGGAGCGTGTAGTTTCGTGGCTGCTTGTTCGGTCTGCGCGCAGACTAAGTCCGGTAACTCCCCTCCTGCCGGCCGTCTGTTTTTGTTAAACCGCTTTTGGGTACTCACTCAAGTGCATAACAGTAGTGTATTTCAATAGATATGTCCTGCCCAAGTAGCCTGGTCCCAGATGTTTTTGTTGGGAACCAGGCTATGGACAAAATACTTTGTGACAGTGACCAATGTTTTGCAAGGAAAGCGATGAGGTCACTTCAGAATATTGAAAGTAAAGGGGATACCTGGTCATTTGTACAACTGAACTCATTCAACTGAAATGTGTCTTCCGCATTTAATACAACCCCTCTGAATCAGAGAGGTGCGGGGATCGACATCCACGTCTTCGGCGCCCGAGATGCACCCTAGAAATATCCCTTCAGGGATCTTGTTATAACAGACCTGGGTTCAAATACATAGACCTGGGTTCAAATACATAGACCTGGGTTCAATACTTCAATACTTCAAATACATAGTGTACTTAATTATTTGACATTTTGTGTTTGAATATTTTGTAATACACAGCCAAAAACAACTACATCAAATAAAAACAACAAGTAGTTGTAAATACATGCCACTTGTAACATAGGAGCAGTTAATGACATGACCAGACCTCTGACATGGAAACAAACAATACTATCTGATGACTGATAACAAAAGAGTGCTTTTTAAAGGGTAGGTAATCAAGGCAGTAATGAAGTCCAGGTGTGACTGATGAGTCACAGGTGTGCGTAATGATGGTTGCCAGGTGTGCATAATAATGGGTTGCCAGGTGTGCATAATGATGGTTTGCCAGGTGTGCATAAAGATGGTTGGCAGGTGTGCATAATGATGGGTTGCCAGGTGTGCATAAAGATGGTTGCCAGGTGTGCATAATGATGGTTGCCAGGTGTGCATAAAGATGGGTTGCCAGGACCAGTGGTTAGTAGACCAGTGACATTGGGAGTGGGAGCTTGACACCAATACTTTCCAAATGTATTTCCAATAAAAAACTTTGTCTAAATACTAATTTATTTAGTAATTAAATTACATTGACTGGTATTTGTACCGAGGTCTGACATCAAGTGTAAACCACTGTCTTCACACTTTTTCTTGACTGAAACATGTTAAACAAGCTGTATGTGATGTCCAGTTATGTGCTTAGTCATATAATATTACGAGACATAACTGAGTCTATGGTGTACTTTATGTATCCTTTATCTGTTCAGCTCTCCAAGAAATATGGTTCCATCTTCACGGTTCACTTTGGACCCAAGAAAGTGGTTGTTCTTGCAGGATACAAGACGGTCAAGCAGGCGCTGGTCAACCAGGCAGAGGACTTTGGGGACAGGGACATCACACCTGTGTTCTATGATTTCAACCAAGGACATGGTAATGATATTTTACTCTTCTGCTGGCTATGTCCTATTCTTAAAGGGATAGTTCACCCAAATGACAACCTGTCTTATTGATTTCCTTAATCTGTAAGCAGTCTATGAACAAGCTAAAACAGTAATCCATGTGTTTGTTCTCCAATGTATGTGTTGGCCACAAATATGAGCATAGGATGAGTCAACAACATTGTGGGTATGAGTTAACAAATTATGAACTTTTAAAAGTGTGATTTTCACCTAACAGTTACTTTAAATCAACTTTATTGAGCTACACAATCAATTTCAGACACTTTGAGATGAGTTGGAACTTAAATGCATTACAATCTGTTGAAAGTCTTATTCTAGCCTGATGGAACAAGTCTGATTGCTGCATTCACCATTCTGTTTTACTGCATGTATATCAGCCTGCCCTTTATCCAAAAGATTGGCTTTTGGAATAAGCCAGAAAATGTCTGGTCCAATCAGTGCCCTCGCAGAAACAATGGTTGGGTTTAAGACAACAACCAATGTTGCCAAATTGAATTAGGCTGTCCTCTGGTTGGTTGAAAGTGATCCAATAGCTGACAAGTTAATTTGAGATAATACCACTCCTTTCTGACATTTGAGACTAGAATGGTGAATGCAGAGATCAGACTAGAATGGTGAATGCAGAGATCAGGCTAGAATGGTGAATGCAGAGATCAGGCTAGAATGGTGAATGCAGAGATCAGACTAGAATGGTGAATGCAGAGATCATGCTAGAATGGTGAATGCAGAGATCAGACTAGAATGGTGAATCCAGAGATCAGGCTAGAATGGTGAATGCAGAGATCATGCTAGAATGGTGAATGCAGAGATCAGGCTAGAATGGTGAATGCAGAGATCAGACTAGAATGTTGAATGCAGATATCAGACTAGAATGGTGAATGCAGAGATCAGGCCGTTTCCACAATTCATCAAATGTTCTTACTCTAATCTTCTGCAAATAATATACATGTCTAAGATGTCTTAAATAGTTACAGATTATCCTGACCAGAAAAGATAATTTGGCAGATTGTATTTATATATATATATATATATATATATATATACAGTGCCTTGCGAAAGTATTCGGCCCCCTTGAACTTTGCGACCTTTTGCCACATTTCAGGCTTCAAACATAAAGATATTAAACTGTATTTTTTTGTGAAGAATCAACAACAAGTGGGACACAATCATGAAGTGGAACGACATTTATTGGATATTTCAAACTTTTTTAACAAATCAAAAACTGAAAAATTGGGCGTGCAAAATTATTCAGCCCCTTTACTTTCAGTGCAGCAAACTCTCTCCAGAAGTTCAGTGAGGATCTCTGAATGATCCAATGTTGACCTAAATGACTAATGATGATAAATACAATCCACCTGTGTGTAATCAAGTCTCCGTATAAATGCACCTGCACTGTGATAGTCTCAGAGGTCCGTTAAAAGCGCAGAGAGCATCATGAAGAACAAGGAACACACCAGGCAGGTCCAATATACTGTTGTGAAGAAGTTTAAAGCGGGATTTGGATACAAAAAGATTTTCCAAGCTTTAAACATCCCAAGGAGCACTGTGCAAGCGATAATATTGAAATGGAAGGAGTATCAGACCATTGCAAATCTACCAAGACCTGGCCGTCCCTCTAAACTTTCAGCTCATACAAGGATAAGACTGATCAGAGATGCAGCCAAGAGGCCCATGATCACTCTGGATGAACTGCAGAGATCTACAGCTGAGGTGGGAGACTCTGTCCATAGGACAACAATCAGTCGTATATTGCACAAATCTGGCCTTTATGGAAGAGTGGCAAGAAGAAAGCCATTTCTTAAAGATATCCATAAAAAGTGTTGTTTAAAGTTTGCCACAAGCCACCTGGGAGACACACCAAACATGTGGAAGAAGGTGCTCTGGTCAGTTGAAACCAAAATTGAACTTTTTGGCAACAATGCAAAACGTTATGTTTGGCGTAAAAGCAACACAGCTCATCACCTGACCACACCATCCCCACTGTCAAACATGGTGGTGGCAGCATCATGGTTTGGGCCTGCTTTTCTTCAGCAGGGACAGGGAAGATGGTTAAAATTGATGGGAAGATGGATGGAGCCAAATACAGGACCATTCTGGAAGAAAACCTGATGGAGTCTGCAAAAGACCTGAGACTGGGACGGAGATTTGTCTTCCAACAAGACAATGATCCAAAACATAAAGCAAAATCTTCAATGGAATGGTTCAAAAATAAACATATCCAGGTGTTAGAATGGCCAAGTCAAAGTCCAGACATGAATCCAATCGAGAATCTGTGGAAAGAACTGAAAACTGCTGTTCACAAATGCTCTCCATCCAACCTCACTGAGCTCGAGCTGTTTTGCAAGGAGGAATGGCAAAAAATGTCAGTCTCTCGATGTGCAAAACTGATAGAGACATACCCCAAGCGACTTACAGCTGTAATCGCAGCAAAAGGTGGCGCTACAAAGTATTAAGTTAAGGGGGCTGAATAATTTTGCACGCCCAATTTTTCAGTTTTTGATTTGTTAAAAAAGCTTGAAATATCCAATAAATGTCGTTCCACTTCATGATTGTGTCCCACTTGTTGTTGATTCTTCACAAAAAAATACAGTTTTATATCTTTATGTTTGAAGCCTGAAATGTGGCAAAAGGTCGCAAAGTTCAAGGGGGCCGAATACTTTCGCAAGGCACTGTATATATATATATATATATATATATATATATGGTACATGCTCGTTATGAAATGGCATATTATAGTAATGTATTTATTATTATTACTTTGAATTGTCATGGAAACAAACTACATTCTCTACAGGGATTCTGTTTGCCAATGGAGACTCATGGAAAGAGATGAGGCGCTTTGCCCTGACAAACCTTAGAGACTTTGGGATGGGCAAGAAAGGGAGTGAGGAGAAAATCTTAGAGGAAATCCCCTACCTGATTGAAGTGTTGGAAAAACATGAGGGTAAGAGAATCAGTATCTCTACACTAGTAGTAGAAGTAGTATGATGTATTTATAGGGGATGCCTAGGCTTAATTGCCTGGTTAAAAATCAGGCTATTTTAAACCACATTATTAGTAAATAGCCAAGTGATCGTGTGGGTTCTGGAAAGCTTATTTTGTAATTAATTAGATGTTTTGTCTATTACAGGTAAGGCATTTGACACCACCCAGCCTGTGCTTTATGCCGTCTCCAACATAATCTCGGCCATTGTCTACGGCAGCAGGTTTGAATACACTGACCCACTATTCACAGGCATGGCGGACAGGGCCAAGGAGAGTATTCACCTTACAGGTTCTGCATCAATTCAGGTAGTCTGCTTATTCAGAACATTTTGTTTTTAATGTATTTTTTAAATAAATGTCTGTTTCAGTGCAATCAATAAAACTAGGAAACAGACGCCTGTTATGAATTCTTGCAAATTAATGTACATACTCAGTTATACTTTACTTGATGTGCCAGTAAACTTATTATAAACCATTATTGTACAGTTTATAACCCATTACTAAGCTGCTTATACATCATTATATTCATGATGTATACGTATAACATATCAAATAAAATCCTCATAGCCCAGTCCAAGCTCTTTGTCCTGGCACACCAATGGTGGATCCAGCTTCCCCCTGAAGCTAGGACAGCAGAGTCCCTACCCATCTTCCGAAAGCACCTGAAACACAATCTCCTCAAAAGGTATCTTAAATAAACCCCTCCAGGTGCAGGACACAGAACTGAGTAAAATACATACTTTACTCGAAAAGAAGCAACAAAATATTTCAACGAGGGGAAAACACACCAGCTCACAGAAGTCTTGAACACTAAACAAAGAACAAACCCTCACAAAACCATGTGGGAAGCAGCAGGTTAAATAAATATTAACATAATGGGAACCAGGTGTGTTCAATCAAGACAAAACAAATGGAAAAAGAAACATAGATCGGTGGCAGCTAGAAAGCCGGTGACGACGACCGCCGATCGCTGCCCGAACAAGGAGAGGCACCAACTTCGACGGAAGTTGTGACAGTACCCCCCCTTGATGCGCGGCTCCAGCAGCGCACCAACACCAGCCTCTTAGACGACCCGGAGGACGAGGTGCAGGGAGGTCTGGGTGGAGACGGTGACATTCCTGCAGTAAGGAAGGGTCCAGGATGTCCTCCACCGGCACCAAGCATCTCTCCTCCGGACCGTACCACTCCCACTCCATGAGGTACTGAAGGCCCCTCGCCCGACGCCTTGAGTCCAAGCAGACTACCTCCCAGATACGCACCAGGTTGTAAGCGATCCTGAGATCCAATTTGGTGAAGAAGCGCGCCCCATGCAATGACTCTGTCACACTGGCTATGAGAGGCAGCGGGTAACTATACTTCACCGGGATCTGATTTATACCTCTACAGTCAATGCAAGGGTGTAAACCTCCATCCTTCTTCTTCACAAAAAAACCCTCAAGGAGGCAGGTGAAGTGGAAGGCCGAATGTATCCCTGTCCCAGAGATTCGGAGACATATGTTTCCATAGCCACCGTCTCCTCCTGTGACAGAGGATACACGTGACTCCTGGGAAGTGCTGCGTCTACCAGGAGATTTATCGCAGAATCCCCCTGTCGATGGGGGTGGTAGTTGAGTCGCCTTCTTTTTACAGAAGGTGAGAGCCAAATCGGCATATTCAGGGGGGATGTGCATGGTGGAGACCTGGTTTGGACTCTCCACCGTAGTTGCACCTATGGAAACACCTATACACCTCCCTGAGCACTGATGTGACCATCCCTTGAGAGCCCTCTGTTGCCACGAAACAGTGGGGTCATGATAGGCCAACCAGGGAAGCCCCAACACCACAGGAAACGCAGGATAATCGATCAAGTAGAGACTAATTCTCCCCTAATGACCCTCATGCGTTATCATACATAGTAGAGCCGTGACCTCCCTAATCAGGCCCGACCCTAAAGGACGACTATCTAAGGCATGTACAGGGAAGGGAACATCAACAGGAACAATAGGGATCCCTAATCTAAGTGCAAATTGACGGTCAATAAAGATCCCAGCTGCGCCTGAATCTACTAGCGCCTTATGCTGGGAATGCGGGGGAAACTCAGGAAATTCTATTCATATACACATGTGCGCAACAGGGAGCTCTGGGTGAGTCGGGTGCAGTGCCCTGCCTGCTACCTCGACTCCCTGGGGAACCTCCCCAGCACCGACCAGCAGTGTGCACTCTGCGGCCACAGGTGGTGCAGGAAACGGCCCCCCCTCCAGTCATCCTTAGAGCAGCAACTCCGAGCTCCATAGGTGTAGGATCGGAGGTGCTGGGGGATGGAATGGACGGATCCCGATCCGAACGTCCGCGGGTGGCTAACAGGTTATCCAGCCGAATGGATAAATCCACCAGCTGGTCGAGGGTAAGGGTGGTATCCCTGCAGGCAAGCTCCCGACGAACATCCTCACGTAGACTACACCGGTAATAGTCGATCAGGGCCCTCTCATTCCATCCCGCACCAGCAGCCAGGGTCCTGAAGTCCAGTGCGAAGTCCTGTGTGCTCCTCATCACCTGTCTGAGATGGAACAAGCGTTCCCTGCCGCGCTCCCCTCAGGTGGATGATCGAAGACTGCCCGGAAGCGGCGGGTGAAATCCTCATAGCGGACCAACGCTGCATCTATTCCTCCCCATTCGGCGTTGGCCCACTCAAGCGCTTTCACCGACAAACAGTAGATGATAGCGGACACGCTCTGGTGTCCCGAGGGAGCCGGGTGGACGTTCGCCAGGTAGAGCTCCAACTGGAGTAGGAACCCCTGGCACCAGGCAGCCGTCCCATCATATGCCCTCGGAAGCGAGAGCTGGGTCCAGGTGACGGAGGGGTGGACAGTGGTGTGGGTTGGGGTGAAGTTGATTGGGGTGTGGGAAAACCCCTCTCTCCCATCGCTCCATGGTGTGCAGTACGCGATCCATGGCTGTGCCAAGATTTTGGAGCATTGTCGCGTGCTGCTGGATGTGTTCCTCCACTGGTAATGGAGGACTGGGTGAACCTGCTGACTCCATAAGGGGGGTGTGTTTCTGTCATGTGTCAATGTGCAGCGGTTAGGACGGAGTCATGCGCAGGACACAGAACTGAGTAAAAGACATACTTTACTCGAAAAGAAACAACAAAATATTTTCACGTAGGGAAAACACACCAGCTCACAGAAGTTTTGAACACGAAACAAACAACAAACACGCACAAAACCATGTGGGAAGCAGAGGGTTAAATAGGGAATAAATATTAACGTAATGGGAACCAGGTGTGTACAATCAAGACAAAACAAATGGAAAAAGAAACGTAGATTGGTGGCAGCTAGAAAGCCGGGGACAATGACCGCCGAACGCCGCCCGAACAAGGAGAGGCACCAACTTCGGCGGAAGTCGTGACACTAAGATGAATGCACTAACTGTGAATCGTTCTGGATAAGAGCGTCTGCTAAATTGCTAAAAATTTTTATTAATTATGTCATTGTAATTATTTTATATAATATGGTTAAATAATCACTAGTGATGGGCACCGATATTCAAAATTATATCCATTTTTTTGTGATTCCATATCGTATCGGTTTGCATAAAATATATTGCACCTATGTATGTTCACTTATCTGTTCACTTCCATGGCTCTTTGAAGTTCAGACAACTGTTAGCAGATTGTCCTTTGGGCCAGGCGTGAATATTCTGTTATTATAATATTGTATTCATACTGGTTAGTTAGGGAGGCCTATATTATAGGACCATCAACAGGCAATTAATTAAATATGCTAAATTGAGAGCCTGTGAGGTCTGTTTGAGGGTTTTGTGTATGCTGGAAAATGTATGTGTTCTTTTTACAGAATACTTGTCACGATTCCACCGATGTCGGCTCCTCTCCTTGTTCGTTCGGCGATCGACGTCACCGGCTTTCTAGCCATCGCCGCTCCATTTTTCATATTTCCATTTGTTTTGTCTTGTTCCATACACACCTGGTTTTCATTCTCTAATCACAAAGCATGTATTTAGTCCTCTGTTTCCCTCTGTGTGAAATTGATTTTATGTTATGTGGGTGTTGTTACACGCCATACTTTTTGTCTATGTTCCGTGTTTGGGCACATTTATGTACTTTTGTACTTTCGTTGGACCGGAATAAAAGTGTGCCTGTTCACTACACTCTGCTCTCCTGCACCTGACTTCACCTCCAGTACACACCCTTAACAATAGTAAAAATAATAAACCGACATTACAATATGCCTTGCTCAAATCGATATCAAATAATATTGAATATCACTATTGGTGCTCACAACTAATAATTACATATTTATGCATATGTGTATCACATTTGAATTTATGCATTTAATAATCTAATCATAGTTGTGGTGTGTTATAATTAATATAATATTGTTTTATGTGTATTCTACCTGAATCTCTGTGTAGATGTACAACATGTTTCCCTGGTTGGGTCCGTGGATAAACAACCTGACACGTCTGAAAAAGAATATTGCTGATATGAAGATGGAGGTGACAGAGCTGGTGAGGGGCCTGAAGGAGACTCTGAACCCTCATATGTGTAGAGGCTTTGTGGACTCGTTCCTCGTCCGAAAGCAGACCCTGGAGGTATGAAGACTTCATGCAGAATCTGCATCTCACTCATTCATAACAAAGTGTTGCATTAATATTGCTCAGTATGATTATACAGAATTAATCAATAAGGTCCGAGGGGGTGTGGTATCTGGTTAATTTACCACAGCTAAGGCACTGCATGACGCGAAGTGTAGTGCCTGTATACAGTCCTTGTTTATTGGCCATATTCCACAAAACCCAGAGGTGCCTTGCTGGTGTTATAAACTTGTTACCAACATAATTAGAACACTAGACGAGTAATTTTGCGCCACACTCGTGGTATATTGTCTAAATTACCAAGACATTCGGATAATCAGTATCCAGGAACAAAACTGCCGGGTTTATATGACTTATTACGCCACCTTGTGGTTCACTTTACTGCCGAAAAACACAACTAACTTTAGTTGTCCAACACTAACATCCCACTGGGCACAGACGTCAATTCAACATCTATTCGACGTCGATTCAACATAATTTATTTTAAATGACGTATATGACTGAATGCCAGCTGAGGGAGGATCTAACTAGTTCTCTGTATCAGTAGAATCACATGTAAACTCAGACTCAAACACTAAAACAGTTCCTCAAGCTGATTTAAAAGAATGTGTTGATTATCTGTTTTGTTTGCTTTTTTGTTATTTTCCATATTATTTCTATCTCTGATAAGCTACACAGGAAAGGGCTAAAAATAGCCCATATGAATAATACATGTAGCCTTAGAAATAAGGTTAATACAATGAACTTGCTAACATCAGATATGTATTCATATATTAGCCATTTATGAGACTCACGTCGATAAGGCATTTGATACATCATTAGCAATACAATGATATAACATCTACAGAAGACACAGGAATGCATATGGGGGAGTTGTTGCTGTACATATTCAGAGCCATATCCCTGTAATGCTTATAGAGGATCTTGTGTTATTGCAGGTTCGCCTGCCTCCTCTAAAGCCTATTTTAGTGTAGCTCCTATAGGCCACCATGTTCTAACTGTCAGTATCCCGATAATGTGTGTGAAATTCTTGATGGGGGCTCCTGAGTGGCGCAGAGGTCTAAGGCACTGCATCTCAGTGCTAGAGGCATCACTACAGACCCTGGTTCGATTCCAGGCTGGCTCACAACCGGCCATGATTGGAGTCCCATAGGGCGACACACAATTGGGCCAGCATTGTTAGGGTTTGGCCGGGGTACGCCGTCATGGTAAATAAGAATTTGTTCTTAACTGACTTGCTTAGTTAAATAAAACAAATGTTTATAGTTTGTGCTTCTAAAAGATGGGACTAAAATAGTGTATGAGATCATACAATTTCATTTGATTTGAAAATATTTTGTATTTGTCACATGTGCCGAATACAACAGTGAACTCAACAAAGAGTAGACACTGTATTATGAAGCCAAGATCAAGGATATAAAGAATGATGGGGGGGGACTTTGGAGTACTTTAAATTGGGGCTGCAGGTAACCAGGTGGTTAAAGCGTTGGGCTAGTAACTGAAACGTAGCTGGCTTGAATCCCCGAGCTGACCAGGTCGCTGACCATCTGTCGTTCTGCCCCTGAACAAGGCAGTTAACTCACTGTTCCCCAGTAGGCTGTTATTGTAAATAAGAATTTGTTCTTAACTGACTTGCCTAGTTAAATAAATAAAAGGAAATTATGGTCAGAAAGACTAATTCTATTAAAATGGAATCAGATGGCTTATTTATCACAACAATTTGATGTTGCCAATTATTTTAATGATACATTTGCCACCATGCCAATGAAGTTAAGCAGGAAATGCCAGCAAAACAGTGAGCCATCATATTCATGCATTAAAAAAAACACATAATTCAAATTTACAATGCTTTTCTTTCATTTTGTAAAGTTAGTGTGGGAGAGGTGAAGAAATGATTATCGATCAATAATGAAAAACCTCCTGGGATTGACAACTGTCATGTCTTTAATCTGATAAGTGTTTGTCCTCAGGCCTGGTTCTAACAACCAACCTATCAACTTACTGGCAGCTCTTAGCAAACTGTTGGAAAAAATGGTATTTGACCAAATACAATGCTATTTCTCTGTAAACAAATTAAGACTTTCAGAATGCTTATAGAGAAGGCCACTCAACATACACTGGCACAGATGACTGATGATTGGTTTAAAGAAATGTATAATAAAAAGATTTCAGTGCAGCCTTTAATATTAGTGACCATAACGTGTTGAAAAATCCTATGTGTTATGGCTTTTCAACCTCAGCTCTGAATCCACAATATGGCAATCTATCTAATAGAACCCAAGGGGGGTTTCTTTAATTGAAGCTTCTCTAATGTTAAAAATGTAAAGTGTGGTGTACTGCAAGGCAGCTCTCTTGGCCGTCTACTCTTTTCTATTTTTACCAATGACCTGCCACTGGCATTAAACAAATCCTGTGTCCATGTAAGCTGATGATTCAACTTGTCAGCAATCACAGAAACACTAAACAAAGAGTTGCAGTCAGTTTGAGAATGGGTGGCCAGTAATAAAACTGGTCCTGAACATCTCCAAAATGAAGCAATGTATTGATACAAATCATTCCCTGTTCTGGACATCAGCTGAATCTGGTAATTAATGGTGTGGCTGTTACTTGGTGTTATTTTAGATTGTAAACGCTCATGGTCAGAACATATTGATTCAATGATTGTAAAGATGAGGAGAGGACTTTGTGATAAATCGATGCTCTGCTTTTTTTAATCAAATGTATTTATAAAGCTCTTCTTACATCAGCTGATGTCACAAAGTGCTGTAAAGAAACCCAGCCTAAATCCCCAAACAGCAAACAATGCAGGTGTAGAAGCACCACTCTCCACAAAGCAAGCTCTAGTTTGATCTTATCTTAATTATTGTCCAGTCAAAAGAAGGGGCAACTTAATCTGCCCAGAACAGCATGACACATTTACCTCTTCATTGTAATCAGAGGGCTAATATCAATACTATGCATGCCAGTTTCTCTTGGCTAAGAGTTGAGGAAAGACTGACTGTACATAACTCATGTCATCTGAGGGTTTGTTTCTGTTAGGAATCTGGCAATATGGATTCTTTCTACCATGACGACAACCTGGTATTTAGTGTTGGTAACCTGTTTGCTGCTGGTACCGACACCACCGGGACAACCCTGCGCTGGGGTCTGCTGCTAATGGCCAAGTACCCCCATATACAGGGTAAGGATTGATATAAACACAAACACATGCACGCACACACACACACCACAGGAGGCTGCTGAGGGGAGGACGGCTCATAATAATGGCTGGAATGGAGTGGTATCAAAAATATGGAAACCATGTTTTCGATTCCATTCCAGCCATTATTATGAGCCCGTCCTCCTGAATTAAGGTGCCACCTGTGACACACAGACATGAAACAGTAAAGCACTAATGGTGTTACAAGTTATAAACCTTGGCAAAGGGCCAAATTGAAGAATATATTATGAAACTAGACAAGGATGGCTTGGTTAATGAAGGTGTACAAAACATTAGGAACATTAGGAACTTCTTCCTCAGAACAGCCTCAATTCGTTGGAGCATGGACTCTAGAAGGTGTCGAAAGCATTCCATAGAGATGCTGGCCCATGTTGAATCCAATGCTTTCCACAGTTGTGTCAAGTTGGCTGGATGTCCTGTGGGTGGTGGACCATTCTTGATACACACGGGAAACTGTTGAGTGTGAAAAGCCCAGCGGCGTTGCAGTTCTTGATACAAACCGATGCGCTTGGCACCTTCACCATACCCCATTCAAAGGCACTTAAATCTTTTATCTTGCCCATTCAACCTCTGAATGGAACGCATACACAATCCATGTCGCAAGACCCACTGGTTGACGCTTATTTATAAAACCCTCACTCCCCCCTATCTGAGATATCTACTGCAGCCCTCATCCTCCACATACAACACCCATTCTGCCAGTCACATTCTGTTAAAGGTCCCCAAAGCGCACACATCCCTGGGTCGCTCGTCTTTTCAGTTCGCTGCAGCTAGTGACTGGAACTGTAACAGTTCTCCTCCTCGTCATCTGAAGAGGAGTAGCAAGGATCGGACCAATGCGCAGCGTGGTAAGTGTCCATATTTTGAATAAAGAAATGGAACACTGAACAAGAACAACAAAGTGAACGAACGAAACCGAAACAGTTATGTCTGGTGCAGATACAAACACTCAACAGAAAACAATCACCCACAACTCAAAGGTGAAACCAGGCTACCTAAGTATGGTTCTCAATCAGGGACAACGATTGACAGCTGCCTCTGATTGAGAACCATACCAGGCCAAAAACAGAAATCCCAAATTATAGAAAAAAGAACATAGACTGCCCACCCCAACTCACGCCCTGACCATACTAAAACAAAGACAAAACAAAGGAACTAATGTCAGAACGTGACAGGAACGAGCTGCAACAAACACTCAAACTGGACAGTTTTATCTCAATCTCTTCATTCAAAGACTCAATCATGGACAGTCTTACTGACAGTGGCTGATTTGCATGATGTATTGTTCTCTACCTTCCCCTTTGTGCTGTTGTCTGAGGCCAATAATGTTAGTACCAAGCTGTGGTAGGTCTCTCTTTATGTAGTGTTGTGTTCTCTCGTCGTGGTGTGTGTTGTCCTATATTTATATTTTACTCATTTTTAATCCCAGTCCCTGTCCCTTCAGGAGGCCTTTTGGTAGGCCGTCATTGTAAATAAGAATTTGTTCTTAACTGACTTGCCTAGTTAAATAATGTCTCCATTGTCTCGAGGCTTAAAAATCCTTTGTTAACCTGTCATTTACACTGATTGAAGTGGATTTAACAAGAGACAGTAAGAGATCATAGCTTTCACCTGGTCAGTCTGTCATGGAAAGAAGAGCAGGTGTTTTTAAAGTTTTGTATTCTCAGTGTACATTTCATTGTAGTAACTCCAACCCTCCCTCCTTTCTGTCTCAGACCGGGTCCAGGAGGAGATCAGCAGGGTTATAGGAAGTCGTCAGCCCTTGGTAGAGGACAGGAAGAACCTTCCCTACACTGATGCAGTGATCCATGAGACCCAGAGACTGGCCAACATTATACCCATGTCCATCCCTCACACCACCAGCCGAGATGTCACCTTCCAGGGATATTTCATCAAAAAGGTCAGATATCTGGATATCCAAATCTCTGTGTTTATTTTGTGACCAACTTCAAATTGTATGTTTTCCTGAAGGGAAGTTACAGGTTCAAAAAACAATAAAAGAAATGCATTCAAATAGAAGCCCAATCCATTCCCCCCTTCAGTCCCTATCCAACCCCGCATCCTCCTTCCCCACCTGGAAACCATGTCTCCCACCCCGCCTGTATAAATGTATGGTTGTGATTACAGGATGCCAAGGTCATATTTTTCTATTGTAACATGTGAGCTGGGAGTCGTGAAGCAAGTTCAGGGAGTTAATCAATAAACTAAACATATTACAAAACGAGAACAAACAATACACAGACATGAAACAGAAACAACCCCTGGGAAGGAACCAAAGGGAGTAATATATGGAAGGTAATCAGGCAGGTGATGGTGTCCAGTTGAGTCTGAGGTGCTGGTGCGCGTAATGATGGTGACAGGTGTGTGTATATAATAATGAGCAGCCTGGTGACCTAGTGCGCCGGAGAGGGAGTATACATGACATCTATATTCTGTTCCAGTTAAATGATTGTTCAGATTGAATTAGATCTGTGGACCATACTGTTTAAATGGCTAGCTCAGAATATAAGCTTTCCAAAAGTTGTTTATATATTATAGAGATCAGTCCATTTGGGAGCCCAGATAGTGTATTTATAAATCTATCACTGTAAGGTTTGGTAGTTGGGTTTCCCAAGGGACTCTGTAGACCAGCATAGCTGACTTTAGTAGTAAATATAGAAAAAGGAGTTGCCTGGTAATGTGTATGTATCTTTCAAATCTTGGAATGTTCTCAAACCATAACTGTCCATGATATCGGTAAGGATTCCACATTTTTGGGATGCAAAAACACGGCATCCAGATCCCAACACATTATTGTGAAATATTGGAGTATGGGCATGCCATAAGTGTATATTTCTGCCTGAAGTTGCAATCCATTCCTATTAAACAACGTTTCATCACTTTTACTCTGAAAATAAGGGGTCCTATGCTTCACCCTTACTGCAGGGGACGTCTGTGATTCCTCTACTGACGTCGGTCCTACAGGATGATAGCGAATGGGAGAGCCCCAACACCTTTAACCCCTCACACTTTCTGGATGAGCAGGGAGGATTTGTCAAGAGGGACGCCTTCATGGCCTTTTCTGCAGGTAGATTATAAAACACAATTTCATTACAAGAAGTAGAACAATTCTGGTATCCTTTTGGACAGACTTCATGCTATTTTCTGTATCTTTGGTCTCTCTCGCAGGTCGTAGGGTGTGTCTGGGGGAGGGTCTGGCCAGGATGGAGCTCTTCCTCTTCTTCACCTCCCTCCTGCAGCGCTTTCGTTTCTCTCCTCCTCCTGGAGTAACAGAGGATGATCTGGACCTCACACCATTACTGGGGTTCACCCTCAACCCTTCACCTCACCAGCTGTGTGCTGTGATCCGGGTCTGACATGCAGTGGTGATTTGAACATGAAAATATTGGTGGGACAAACTCAATCAAAAAAGCTAATATGCATCGAAACCCATTAAATGCACCATCATAATAACCAATCCCAGAAATTAGTGACACACAAACATTATTATATTTTGTTTGATCGGTGCATAGGCTGATTCCAATGTCCTTTTAGATTTAATTGCAAAGGAAGACCACAGTAGTCGAACATACTTCATAGAGTAAAGTTAATTTTAATTCAAAATGTCATGTTCCAGCTAAGAATAAAGTTTATAAAGCTTCTGCTTGGCTTCAACCATTGCATTGTTTAAAGTTCCATGGGAAATTAAAACAGTCTATTAGGGTAAATCCATTTAAATTCCATCACTTTTTGACAGCACACCATTTGATTTGAATGAAACCTTCCATACATATACTCACCAGCCAGTTTATTAGGTACACCCTGTTCATGAAAATGGATCGTACTTATACAGTGAGTCACGTCAATTGCAATATAAAGCTGGCAGACAGGCATTGAGACAATCATTTACTGTTCGAACATTAGAATGGGCAAAAGGTGTGACCTAACTGAATTTGAAGGTGGTATGATCGTCAGAGGAAGGCTCGCCGGATTCAGTATCTCCTTTCACGCACGACAGTGTCTAGGTTTTACAGAGAATGGCGCAACAACAAAAAACATCCAGTCAGCCGCAATCCTGTGGGTGAAAACAGCTCATTGATGAGGGAGGTTGAAGGAGAATGGCAAGAATCATGCAAGCTAACAGGCAGACAGCAAACAGGCAATAATACAGTTGTGTGTAGAACAACATCTCGGAATGCACACCTTGCTGATTCTTGTCACAGATGAGCTATTGCAGCAGACGACCACACAGGGTTCCACTCCTATCAGCTAAAAACAAGAGGAAGCTCCATTGGGAACGCAATAACCAACACTGGACAATTCAGGAGTGGAAAAACATTGTCTGGTCTGACGAATGCCGGTTACTGTTGCATCATGCTGACAGCAGAGTCAGAAGTTGGTGTAAGCATGTGTCTGGTGTCAACGGTACAGGCTGGTGGCGGGGGTGTAATGGTGTGGGTAATGTTTTCCTGGCACATGTTAGGTCCCTTGATACCAATTGAGCAATGATTGAACACCACAGAGTATCTGAAATTTTTTTCTGACCAAACCCAATAGAGCATCTTTGGGAAGAGATGGAACGGGCTGTTCACAGCATGAATCTCCCGCCATCCAATCTGCAGTAACTTTGTGATGCCACCGCGTCAGCAGGGACCGACATCCCTGTGAAACGTCTTCTCCACCTTGTTGAATCGCTGTTCTGGAGGCAGTGGGGGTCCGACCTGGTACTAGATGGGTGTACCTATGTAAAACGTGCTCAGAAAGTCTTTTTGGAGATGAATGCCAAAACATTCAAGAGATTAAGGTGCTCAAAGTTGACTTATTTGATATACTCCGCCATACCATGACACATCCATGTCTTCATCACTGGAAAAGATAAAAAGTTGAGATATCATTTTAAGCTTACAAACAGGGTTGTCAAACTATTTTAGAATTGATTGAAAAACATTAAAACAAATAAATATAAATGGTACTTTTTTAAACTCTTTTTCATATTTGCATATGTTGTAGCTTAGACCTTATTTTACATGATCTGAGGTTTTTGTGTTTTGCCCACCATCGATTGAAACAACATGCTCTTGAATACAGGGTGGTTGTCTTGTTATGGCAGATAAATGTACTAAAATGGAAATCAAATTGAAATTTCAACTTTTAAATGGTACCACAAAGATGGTTGGATCAGAAAATGTTGACTTGAATAGGAATATCTGTTTACATTTTTTACTGTCAATCTTTAATAGAAAATCTAATGAAGTCATAGAAATATAGATAATGGAATAGACACTACCATTTAAGTCGACATTCAACGGTGGCTGAACCGTCCACCATCTTTGTGGTAGTAATTATAGAAATTATACAATTGTTTGAGCACACTGTTTGTCAGCTTTTAAATGATATCCAACTCAACTGTATATTTTCCAGTGATGAACACATGGATGTCTCATGGTATGGGAAGGTATCTTCTGAATGTTTTGGCATTCACCTCCAAAACAGTCCTTCTCTGACCAATTCTTCCATGGTCAAAAAGTGATTGGATTCACCCATCAAGCATTAAAAACAAGACACATAGCTAGTTAAAACGGCTGTTAGCCACTGCTTCCATCCAAACCATTGGTTGAGTATTCTTTCCAGCTTTCTTTCTTTTAACAGAGGTCTTATTTGAATGTTCATCTGCTGATGAGCACAGACATTTTATCGCTACATTTCCTTCATAACGCAAAGTTTGAAAATAATTTGTGAAGAGGAAGTTGACGTGATTCATGACATTTCAGCTAGCTGGAAGACAAACAACTATGAAGTTGACACATTAGTCCAATCAAAGCTACCGGAGATAAGACGTTGATTAATCTGTGGCAAATGACTGAGTGTTCTTGGGCTTGGCATATTAACATATTATTCTTTACCTCACGTTAGTCTGATTCCAAACGTTGTAAATTGTTGGTTATCTGCACGGACCCAGTCTTCACTATGATTCATCCATACATCAACTGTATCAATCATTTATTTAATAACTAACTAAATAATCACAGAAATGCACAAACAAACAAAGTAGATATGGTTACAAGGAAATGATACGGGATGTGCCCTAGTGGGCTAAACCGGTATGGCGGCTTGGTAGACAAAGGGACTGAGAAGGGTGCGAAAGACAAAAAACACTACACGGTTGATAATTATAACAATTGAAATGCTAATCTTTTGCACATGAACGCTCACTCATTCGGGAATAATTGCAATCAATATATATATTTACGCTCAGTGTGTCGTCATGGTCTCTGTTGGAATCGTCCTTCTTTCTGTTGGAAGTTCATCTGCCCATCTCTCTGCGTCCCTGGAGTCTTTGGTTAGAATGAATACTTTAGAGTAACATTCAGAAATGTTCTTATAGAATAGATGTTTCGGCGGTTGTCGGTCTTCGCGTTCAATGGGACAGAATTCCTAGCTGCAGACTAGTAATTAGTATCAAAGATTTGCTCTTATTCTGTCAGTATCGATAGTCTCAGAGTTTAACCACGTGGTATGGTTAAGAATTCAGCAATGAGGAATCCATGGTCTCTACTCATACCTTAGCTCCCTCTGTGATCGAGGTACTGGTCTACTGGGAAATTCCCACGGTGGGGGTTATATCCAGAACCTAGGAAAGGGGTGTCCCATGATGCCAGATTGGAATTTCCTTCATTAAATAGTTTAAAATCACATTACATAATTTCACAAATAGTTTCATCTTTACTCATTAATTTTATACAACAATTAGATGCAAGCCCCACAATGGAGACTCTTGTATAAACAGAGTTCTGGTAATGTGGCTTTATTGTCTCTCATGAGTTACACAAACATTAAACGAAATGGACCGGTCGTAGCTGGATTCTCCCCCGACCGTGTACACATTCTCCAAAATATGGACATTGTTCAGTTCTCAAGTTCCATGATGGAGAATAAGTTCCTTGGTTCTCCTGTGAAACCTTCTCTCTATACTGTCTGGCGATGAGGAGAGAGACTCCTCTAGGAATTTATGACCTGCGATAACAGAGCCTGGGTGTCGGGGGAAGAGGGAGTTGGTGAGAGAGAGAGGGGGATGGTACTCGCTATCCCCAAAGAGGGCCACGTCATGACAATGGCTACCACAGCATTCTGAAGCGATACACAATCCCATCTGGTTTCCGCTTAGTGGGACTATCATTTGTTTTTCAAGAAGTCAATGACCCAAAACCAACCTCCAGGCTGTGTAAGGGCTATTTGACCAAGAAGGAGAGTGATTGAGTGCTGCATCAGATGACCTGGCCTCCAAAGTCACCTGACCTCTACCCAATTGAGATGGTTTGGGATGAGTTGGACCGCAGTGTGAAGGAAAAGCAGCCAACAAGTGATCAGCATATGTTGGAACTCCTTCAAGACTATTGGAAAAGCATTCCAGGTGAAGCTGGTTGAGAGAATGCCAAGAGTGTGTTAAGATGTCATCAAGACAAAGGGTGGCAAATATGAAGAATATAAAATATATTTTTATTTGTCTAATATCTCTTTCATGTGCCTCTCCTCTTCCCTAAAAAGTTAACCTTTCTAGCGCAGGCGAGCCGCTAGCGACCCACCTCGACAACATCTGGTGAAATTGCAGAGAGCGAAATTCAAATGACAGAAATATAAATATTTAACATTCATGAAAATACAAGTGTTATACATCAAAATAAAGCTTAACTTTATTTTATTTTTAATCCAGCCACAGTGTCAGATTTAAAAAAGGATTTATGGCGAAAGCACACCATGCGATTATCTGAGGACAGTGCCCCGCACACAAAAGCATGAAAAACATACAGTGGGGCAAAAAAGTATTTAGTCAGCCACCAATTGTGCAAGTTCTCCCACTTAAAAAGATGAGAGAGGCCTGTAATTTTCATCAAAGGTACACTTCAACTATGACAGACAAAATACGTAAATAAACGATACAATTTAAGACAGAGAATCGTATGTTCATTACCGGAGATAAATAACAAAGAACGCGCTTCATCCACGAAACACTACAGCCAAAATGGGAGCCACTTAGAAAAACTACTACTTCGAGCTCATTTTTCTAGTGGAAGCCCTAGGAACTGCAATCTGGGAGGACTACGCCTCATAATAAACATGAAAGCCATTGGAAACAGTGGTAGGCTGAAATTCTATTTTTTTTGGATGCTTTGTCCTCTGGGTTTCACCTGCCATATCAGTTCTGTTATACTCGCAGATATTATTTTAACAGTTTTAGAAACTTTAGAGTGTTTTCTATCCAAATCTACCAATTATATGCATATCCTAGCTTCCGGGCCTGTAACAGGCAGTTTACTTTGGGCATGCTTTTCATCCGGATGTGAAAATACTGCCCCCTAGCCCAGAGTTAACACTTTTTGGTGATTCCATATATGTTATTTTATAGTTTTGATGTCTACCCTGTTATTCTACAATGTATAACATAGTAAAAATAAGAAAAAGACCTTGAATTAGTAGGTGTGCCCAAACCTTTTGACTGGTACTATACATTGATTGTTTAAAAAAAATCTTTGCCACACAATGATATGTAACATACATTTTCCTAAAATAATCTAATCTGTCAATGATTGGATTCATTGCAACCTTTAATGAGAAGGCTGACTTGCATTCTGAATGCAAATTATGGGAAATGTAAAATTGCTGGAAATTATTTATCATAATAAATGGACACCAATAGAGATTGGATGTCACAACCAAGCCACCATAATACGACACATTAAGAAATACGTAAATTACATTTTACAACTCAAATGAGACCATATAGACCCCATAATAGTGTTACGTTTGCCAAAATAGAAGTGGAATTAACTGTTGTGATTATATAAGTCAACATTACTCTAAATAATAAACTTTAGAATACTGAACAACAAAGTAACAAAGATATTTTCAATTAATAGTGTAGAGTGAAATGCAATGACGCAGAGTTAAATATCAACAATAAATTGAACATATTCAACTCTGAAACTAAAGACTCTAGGTTTTACTCTCTTTAGACTGGTACCAAATGTTATCTGTGGCAGAGTTACATTTTCTTCAATAAGAGTTCAATTTACTGTCATTTTTATTCTGCGGGCTATCCGGTACACCAGTATCTATATGTAGACTTTATCTGTATGATTTATCCCTCCAGCTATCCAATAAATATGGCTCCATCTTTACAGTTCACTTTGGACCCACAAAAGTGGTCATCCTGGCAGGATACAAACCAAATCAAATGTATTTATATAGCCCTTCTTACATCAGCTGATATCTCAAAGTGCTGTACCGAAACTCAATCTAAAACCCCAAACAGCAAGCAATGCAGGTGTAGAAGCACAGTGGCTAGGAAAAACTCCCTAGGAAGGCCAAAACCTAGGAAGAAACCTAGAGAGAAACCATATCCGATCATTGAGAGTATCTTTACCGCTCCTGCTGTCTCTAGAGAGTTGAAAACAGCAGGTCTGAGACAGGTAGCACGTTCGGTGAACAGGTCAGTGTTCCATAGCCGCAGGCAGAACAGTTGAAACTGGAGCAGCAGCACGGCCAGGTGGACTGGGGACAGCAAGGAGTCATCATGCCAGGTAGTCCTGAGGCATGGTCCTCAGAGAGAGAGAGAGAGAGAGAGAGAGAGAGCATACAGTGGGGATTTGATACACTACTGATTTTGCAGGTTTTCCTACTTACAAAGCATGTAGAGGTCTGTAATTGTTATCATAGGTACACTTCAACTGTGAGAGACGGAATTTAAAGCAACAATCCAGAAAATCACATTGTATGATTTTTAAGTAATTAATTTGCATTTTATTGCATGACATATGTATTTGATACATCAGAAAAGCAGAACTTAATATTTGGTACAGAAACCTTTGTTTGCAATTACAGAGATCCTACATTTCCTGTAGTTCTTGACCAGGTTTTCACACAATGCAGCAGGGATTTTGGCCCACTCCTCCATACAGACCTTCTCCAGATCCTTCAGGTTTTGGGGCTGTCACTGGGCAATATGGACTTTCAGCTCCCTTCAAAGATTTTCGTTGTTTTTCGTTGTTGTCATGCTGGAAGACCCAGCCACGACCCATCTTCAATACTCTTACTGAGGGAAGGTGGTTGTTGGCCCAGATCTTGCGTACATGGCCCATCCATCCTCCCCTCAATATGGTGCAGTCGTCCTGTCCCCTTTGCAGAAAAGCATGCCCAAAGAATGATGTTTCCACCTCCATGCTTCACGGTTGGGATGGTGTTCTTGGGGTTGTACACATCCTTCTTCTTCCTCCAAACACGGCAAGTGGAGTTTGTAAGTGTAAGCTTTGTAAGTGAGTTCAAATAGGTGCAGTTAATACAGGTAATGAGTGGAGAACAGGAAGGCTTCTTAAAGAAAAACTAACAGGTCTGTGAGAGCCGGAATTCTTACTGGTTGGTAGGTGATCAAATACTTATGTCATGCAATAAAATTGTTATGGTATTTTTTATGAATAATGATTAAATTATGTATACATTTCAATCAGACCTATGACTAAACAGAATACTTATATGTTACTGTATGGATGTATGAATATTATTATAATCATAGTACTGAATATAATGTGTGTAATTATAATCAAGAATTAGAACAAAGACTGTCTGTTCCTTGGTAGAAACGAATGAAGTTATCGTCAGACTGGCTGGAAGGCTGTGTTCCTTACGGGACATCTTATCTCCACACAGGGAGAGGAGAGACCTTGGGCTAGTAGTACATTATCTAACAGGTGGTGGACGATGTGGGAAGGCTTGTGAACTATACTGCCATTGTATCGGAGTTGAGGAAGGCCAAGTTAAAACCTATGGCGTCATTTTTAGTTTATAACCTGTTGTAAATTGTACCATGATCTGTACTCGAGAATAAACGCTATTGATTGATTTTGAGACTAGCCTCTGTCCATTTTATGCAAATAAGTATCTTACAAATTCTTAGGAATGGGCAGAGTGTTTTAACTGAATTGGTTGATAAACATATAGGAATCAAATTCCTTTAACAAAAATGCTAATTAATTACTTAAAAATCATACAATGTGATTTTTGTTTTAGATTCCTTCTCACACAGTTGAAGTGTACCTATGATGCAATTTATGCTTTGTAAGTAGGAAAACCTGCAAAATAGGCAATGTATCAAATACTTGTTCTCCCCACTGTATGTGTACACACGCACATACACACTCATAACTAGGCTCAACCAGAACGTTAGGCTAGCCAAGACGCAAACAAACTATACAGCTACAAGTAGTGAATGGAGTTACAAACGGACTGTGCTTGCTAAACAAGTTAAATGTCTTACCTGTGATTACATTGTTTCCACATTTATAGAGCTCTAACTATGTGTAGCCTGCTTGGACACCGGCTCCCCACAATTTCCCACTCTCCCATGTTGAATAGCCTGAAGCCACAGGCTCTTCTTGCTGGCTGTGGATGTGGTCGAGGGGGAATTCCATATTACGTGAATATCGACTCGGAGTATGCCTCAACCCATTTTCTCTTCAATGCTCTCATGGCCAATAGAGCTGATCATGGACTGTTGGCTCTCAGACAAACAGTAGCAATACACAATTGCATTTCTATAGTTTTTTTTTGACTAATTACAGAATACAGTTCACTGATACAATTCTTCTTTAATAAAGCCTGAGTCCCCTTAGAAGCTTAGACATAAGGGAACGTACATGAAAACACCATACATAAGTGTACTGAACCATTTTTGGTGCCTATATAGTAACATTATAAATGATATGTTCAGAATTGTATTAATTGATCAGACATTCAGTTGATAACTTACAATAGGCCAGTATAGCTGAAATATTGATCAACATGAACAATCATGATAAATAATGGTGACATTTGACATAAATAGATTCTTAGAGCCATAATCCTAATATACTGTAGGCATCCGGCCTCACTACAGTGTGCAAGA
This sequence comes from Oncorhynchus nerka, assembly GCF_034236695.1. Classification (NCBI taxonomy): domain Eukaryota; kingdom Metazoa; phylum Chordata; class Actinopteri; order Salmoniformes; family Salmonidae; genus Oncorhynchus; species Oncorhynchus nerka. Next base: position 37,401,206 of record NC_088421.1, read on the forward strand.
TCACACTGATTCGTACAATGTATAACACTCATCTTCCATCTGAATGCTTGAAATAAAACTATACAAAGTAAAAATGTGATATCATATCATGTAAAAGTGAATTACTTAGGCTTTAGGAAATGCCACAAACTACAGAGCTTGATGGTGAGGGGAGCGGGAGAGGAGGGGGAACCATGTACCCCGCTTCAGTCACCCACTTGGCCACAGTCAACCCCAAGATATAAGTGGGAGACAAATCCAGCTTTGACCTCCTACTTGTCAGGCCTCTCATACTGGGCAGACAGGGGTTCTGGGATGGACAGCTCACACAGCTTCCCCACATACGGTGCTGGATCAAGTGTGACCTCGTTGAAGAGGCGATCCAGGAGCCTGTCTACGTAGCTTGAAATGTATTTTTTGTTGTTGTGACCAACTTGTTTAATTTGTTTTCTTCAGAGGGTTACAGGTATAAAACCAAAATGAATGCATATAAAGATAACCACGACCCATTTCCCCCTTAGTCCCCGTAGGGGGGCTTCACTGTGGGCCAGAAAGCAAGGAAAGTAACAAAAGTGTAAATACTGTATCATTGGTTTGTATACGTGGGGCTTAGCTGAGATTGTTCTTTACAGAGTCCAATATATTTGTCCTTGTCTAGTACCATTCATTCTCCCTGTTGATCATTCTAATGATGGACCTTCTAATAGTAACTGTGTCCTTTGGTTAAATGGTGAGAGTGAGGTGGTTGCCATCTTAAGAGTCAACATTTATTTCACAGCAGTGCTGCCTGCCAGCAGTCATTTTCTCTGAGAGAGGCTGTCAAGGGGCTGTCATTGTTAAGTAACATAATAGATGGAAAGCAATGAATATTTAAATTCATGCACTTCTACATTTATTTTGTAACTTTGCCCTTGAAGCATTTAACTGCAGGGCACTCCGACATTAGATGAATGTGCTTACCTATTTCAGGGGACACAGTGAACTGTTGGCGCCAATTTCATTGTAAAATCTTTCCTTGGTGTAAAACAGTCTGTGAACAAACTTAAAATGTATACTTTGATGGTTTGGATTACGGGATGCCAAGGTCATATTTTTCCATTTTCTGTTCCAGTTAAAGCGTGGTTCAGATTCAATTAGATCTGTGGGCCATACTTTTTTAATGGCTAGCTCAGATATGAGCTTTCCAAAAGTTGTTTATATTATACAGATCAGTCCTTTCGGGAGCCCAGATCATGTGTTTACAAATCTCATCATTGGATGGTTTGGTAGTTGCGTTTCCCACGGGACTCCATAGGCCAACATAGCTGACCTAAGTTGTAAATATAGAAAAAATGAGTTGCCTGTAATGTTTTTGAAAAGGGAAATCTTTCTTAAATGGATCGTGAAATGTATTTTATTTACTGTTCTGAGTTATGATACTATCAATTAGCTGATGTAGTGATCTACTCATTTGACAATGTGTTTTTGAAGTACTCAATTTTAAATATGCAATATTTAATTGTTGCACCTTTTTCTGAAACTTTTCATTGTTTGTATTTTTTATTTTAGTGTACCTGAAATGTTCAATTGATTTTAAATGAATAACTATGACTAGGGCTGTTACGGTGACCGTATTACTGCCACACCGGCAGTCACGAGTCATGACAACAGTCAAATTCCACGTGACTGTTTAGTCACAGTAATTTGGCTTCTCCAAGCTCTGATGCTGATATTAGTAGCCTACCAAACTTGCTAAATGACTGGTACTCAGCACTCTTATTGTCCCTCTAAATACTCTGTCATCACTGCAAATGTAATCCAAAAATCTATTCAAACACTTCATGAGAGCTCATGAGTTCATGTTGTGCAACAGTTCTATAGGCTATGCAATTGCGTGAGAAAAAAACTCTATTAAAAAGAGGAGGATCCCATCAGCTTTCTATAGGCTAGGCCTACTATATTTATTGCTCAGCTTTCCTAATATTAAGCACATTGCTTCTCTTTACAACAGAAGTATAGCCTACCTGGCTGGTATGAAAATGAACCGTGGGAAAGGCATCCTTCATTTGCTATTTAAGTGCTTTACATAAATTACATAAATGTTTTACCCCTGCCCCCGTTTGAGACATGCATAATAATGGTCCATTCTAAATCAAAACAAATGTTACATATATATATATATATGATTTACTATATGTAAAGGCAAGATTAAATCAAGAATAGTCTGCTGGGTGACAATTAGCCTATTACTTAAGAATTATATATTATCACTTGTGAATGATGCCCAGCTTAAGGCAAGAAGCAGCCATGCCTGTTTTTAGTGATGGTTTATAATCATAATGGCACACCTCATGTAGCCTAGCCCATAGGCCTATGTTAAGGTTTGTATCACAACTAAAGTGGCCAAATAACCTCTTAAAATGAAGCACATTAATTTGCGTTACAACTGGTGCAGAGCCTAACTGGCATACATATGAAGCGCGGAAGTTTCAAGTTTGGGAGAAAACATTTTACCATAAAAATGCACCTTTTTATAATAAAATAAATACATGGAGAATCACATTTGCTGTCACTTTTGAGAATGTTGTTTTCCTGCTAATGGAACATTCAAGCGTATTGGCCTATTGCCATGTGCACATTGCTGTGCTTATGTGAAGAAATAGCATAATCGTTTATCAACAATTTATGCTAAACGTTCTGAACTGTTGTGTCAGGCTCATTGCTTGAAACAGTTTTTTTTGAATGCTATTGGTTGTATTCATTTGGGATCTATCGCATCCCACAACTATCCCAGACTATGTTTGGAATATTTATTTCTAGTTAACTTTTGTACTATGGGGGATAGTAGATTGAAATGGAGTAGTGCTTTTGCTGTTTGTTAGGCCCACTTATCTTGTTGGCTGACAAAAAGTCAATTACAGTTCTTCCAATATGCACCTTGAATTTGGATGCAAGCAGTTATGTCCCTCTTCACTTGTAGCCTGTGAGAAAGACCCAATCACTGACAGAGAGCCATGTGAGTGAGAGGCTTTTGGCAAGCAGCCAGGAGAAGGGAATTATACTTATTTTTCAGTTGAACATTTATTTAATTAGACAAGTCAGTTAAGAACAATTTCTTATTTACAGTGACAGCCTACTGGGAAACAGTGGTTTAACTGCCTTATTCAGGGGCAGAATGACAGATTTTTACCTTGTCAGCTCAGGGATTTGATCCAGCAACCTTTCGGTCACTGGCCCAACACTCTACCCACTAACCTACCTGCCCAAAGGCAAGACGGCCACTGGCTGCAAAAGGCATGGATATTTGTTTTAGGTTGTACACAAAGGGAATGCAGCAAGGAACTTCGAGGCATTATCAAGCGCTTGTCAAATTGTGAATAACAGACTGATGAAGTGTGTACAGCCTGCGCAAAAAACAAAGCAGAGCTCGTGCCTTTCATGCTTTTTTCAAATTAATATTAGTCGCATCATGCAGCCTTAGAATTGATTAAAAATCAAAACACAGCCCAACATTTGTATGACAACCAAAGCTACATAAATAACTCTAAATGAAGCATATAGGAGGACCTGTGTCAGGGATTTCTTCCATTGACGGAGAGGCGGACCAAAGCGCAGCGTGGTTATTTTGATTCATGTTTTAATAAATCACTTCACATGAACAAACTAACAAACTAACAAAAACAAGAAACGTGAAAACCCAAAACAGCCCTATCTGGTGCAAAACACAGAGACAAGAACAATCACCCACAAACACACAGTGAAACCCAGGCTACCTAAGTATGATTCTCAATCAGAGACAACTAATGACACCTGCCTCTGATTGAGAACCATACTAGGCCAAAACATAGAAATACCCCAAAACATAGAAAAACAAACATAGACTGCCCACCCAACTCACACCCTGACCATACTAAATAATGACAAAACAAAGGAAATAAAGGTCAGAACGTGACAACCTGTTTCTTTGTTAACCGCTCAACACAGAATAGCTGCATGTGTGCAAATATCCTTTCTATTTTTTTCAGCTATGTTAAATTGAATTCTTCATACTATAAAATATTTCCACGGAATTCTAAGCAAATCTTGCCTGCTGAATGAACGAGTGAGCCCACAGCCATATGGCATAGCCATAACAGGGCCTAACATAAGGACAACTCAGAGTATGCTATTCTGTTCTTCTGAAATAGACTACATTTTCTTCATATCATGATTCTAAAATAAATAATGGATTTATTGTGATGGTGTAGGCTATATTACATGGATTTATTAGACTTTTAAAAATGTGGATGTTCCGAATGTCTGTATTGGTGGCTTGTAGTCTATGCGTGGAAGCCATGAGATGGTACATGTGCTTATGTTAATTAACGGTTAATTACCGTGAGACCGGCAGTTATTTGCTTGACAATCACCGGCTCTTTCATGACCACAGCCCTAACTATGACTTACAGTATGTTGGGTCTGTCTTCGCAGGCTTCACAGCATATCCCCTTTGCCTTGGGAAAGCTGATTTTTGTATCACAGCATTCCTAATGCGGTGGTTGCCTGGGAAGCGATGCAGACCGAGTAGATGTTTAATTTTCTAAAATGTCTCATTACAGCTTGATGATAGTGGAAAGACAAAAGGAGATGGAAAGTGAAATAATAATACCTCCACACCATTATGATTAGCCCCAATGACACAAGCTACATCAACTGTAGGACAACTCACACAATGGAATAGAAGAATATGATTGTCAGTGGTAAATTACAAGTACTATACACAGGGACTTTCACTGGGGATGGGGGGGAAGCTTTGCCTTCACACAGCCTGTCAGCATGCTCTGTTGTGTTTGTGCAGTCCTAAATCCAGTCCGATGAACACTCCAAACAGCCATTTCAATTATAAAACTAGGGGGACAACTCAGAGGCATCCGCATGTTCCTAAAGGACGTTGGCACGTTTAAAAAAAAAAATTTCACATTTCAATTATAAAACTATGACATCCAGGGGACAAAAATGCAATTTCATAATGTAAAGGGGGACGTATCTGAAATTGCATTTTGTTGTTCCCCCAGTTTTTTTATCATTGGAATGTGATCAATTTGTGGCAACTGTGTGCTTTAGGGGGCCATGGACACCCTAGTTTCAGTGTTCATCTGACTGGATTTAGGACCTTGTGGATTCCACAGAGTGGGCTAACAGGCTGTGTGAAGGCAAAATGGTCTTTCTGGAAGGCTGGCTGGACATCAGCACTGGAGAGTTGAAGGCACAATTCAGTCAGTGTGTATGTGTTTCTTTCATTGAGTTGTAAAAGGAAGCAGAACAGAAAATGGCTACTTTAGTTGACTGATATAGCTGGCATGGTAACTGTTTAACTTTACAGAAAAAAATGAACTAATGTTTATTCGCAGTGCTGGGCTAGTATTGTAACTGACATGTAACGTTGTCTAATGTTTCATCCCCTCTCGATTGAGGTGAATGAATAAGCTACGCTAGTGAGTAGCTACCACCGCCAGGTCAGCTCTAGTCTCTAGTTATCTGGCAGTTGCGAGATGATGGTTATTATTACTATCTAACCACAGTGAGTTGTATTAGTCAGTATGGCAATGTAACGGTATTGATCTGTCAGTTTCCCTTGCTAATTCCCTACTTTTCACACTGACACAGTCATAAATAGCTCTAAAGTTACAGGCTTCACTGTCATGGTGCACAGTAGAGGTCTGCGCAGGACTGATTTCTAAATCCTGCTCCCGCTCTTCCACCCGCTACCGCAAGAACTGGTCTCAAACCTAACTGAAGTCCTGCAATGTTATTTAGGCTTATGTGAAGCAGCTCATTAGCCAGCCATGATCCCAGATATTTTGCGCCCTATAGGCAATATCAAATGCGCAAAAATAACTTAAGACATGGGCTAAATTAGCTGAGATTCTCACATGGCCCTTTCTATTACTGGGCTATATCAGGAAATATGCTAGATGTAGTTTAAAGAGAGCAGTGTTGGAGAAACTTGCACGTTCTTGAACTATTTTCATAGCCTACCTTTTAGGAGTGAGAAGATTTTCAGACTGAGAAATATGGGTGATCAATATGTTGCCCTATTTCTAGGCAATGTAGTAAACTATAGCCTAATCATAGGCCTATTTAGGAAATATATTCAATTGGAAAGATAACTACCCTGTGCTTCTCCGACCACGTATACATAGGCTATAGTCTACTCTGTTTAGTTGAGATCTTGACAGCGACACTTGACGTTTAGCATAGTCTCATAGGTTAGCCTACCTTTTAGGAGGACAATTTGCAGGCATAGACAAATAAATGGCTATTCAATACTGAAGACCCATTGAATGTTTTCCCCAATTGATAAAGCAACTTCGCTCGAATGTGCACTGCACACTCGATCGTATTGTCTTCATTATTTGATAAACAACGTTAAATTAACACTATAACATCCGGCATGCTGGTAAGTAGCTTGCTAGCTAAAAACCACAGCGCATGAAAAGGGGTTAGTTATCAGTATCGTTCTGCTTGAGCTATTTTACAGTTTGTAAACAAAGATGTATGATGACAGATTTAAAGTGTAACATATTTAAACTGGTTAAGATTATAAGAGCTACCATTGGTGTTTTTAAAATGGTCGCTTTTACCTGAAATTGAATAAAGCCAGAAGTAATGCCTGCCACATGAATCTAAGTGTTTGACATGGGGGGGGAAGGGACCAGTAACTTTATCAGCTTTTCCAATGTACCAGCTACAGTCATTTTTCTTACTTGGGTCAAACTGCTATGAACTGGTTACATTCAAATATCATCGAATTTGATGAAAAACATGATTGTCACTGTCCGGGACCTTTAATAAACCATGCATTTAGTCTTATTTTATGTTCTACAGCTGTCCAAGAAATATGGGTCTGTTTTCACGGTTCATTTTGGACCCACAAAAGTGGTCATCCTGGCAGGATACAAGACGGTCAAGCAGGCGCTGGTCAACCATGCAGAGGAGTTTGGGGACAGGGGCATGCTTCCTGTGTTGTATGATTTCACCAATGGACACGGTAATGTAGTATGTGAAACTTGTAATCCCGGTTAACTGTTGCATTCAACAATATTCTGTCAAGCAAGCATATTTGGAGCTATAAATATGTGACAAATATATGATTCTCTCCTGACATGATTAGTTCCTGACACCTGCACAATGTTACTTTTAAATAGGTATTCTGTTTGGCAATGGAGACTCATGGAAAGAGATGAGGCGCTTTGCCCTGGCAAACCTTAGAGACTTTGGGATGGGCAAGAAAGGGAGTGAGGAGAAAATCTTAGAGGAAATTCATTACCTGATCGAAGTGTTGGAAAAACATGAGGGTAAGAATTCGTAGGTCTGATTTTGAAAACCAAAAAAAGGATTACATTAAAAAAATCCTTAGGTTTTCTAATTGAATTTCTGATCTTGATCTTTTTAATAGGTAAAGCATTTGACACAACCCAGCCATTGAGTTATGCTGTCGCCAACGTAATCTCCAACATTGTGTACGGCAGCAGGTTTGAATACTCTGACTCCAAGTTCCGAGCCACAGTGGATCGAGCCAATGAGAACCTACGAATTGCAGGCTCCGTTTCAGTTCAGGTACTGTACTATGTGCTCATGATGTTTACTTTGCCATTATTCTCAGAGTGAAAAACAAACTGGTCACACTTGACTAAACCAGGAAAATGTAATAGTTATTCAAATTTGTACTGGGGTACTGGAATAATAGAGGGTAATTCATGCTTAACTTAATGTTTACGGGGAGATAGTTGTACAACATCTTCCCCTGGCTGGGCCCTTGGCTGAAAAGCAGGAAGCTTTTGTTGAAGAATATTGAGAACAACAAGAAGGAGATGGAGGAGCTGGTGAGGGGCCTGAAGGAGACTCTCAACCCTCAGATGTGTAGAGGCTTTGTGGACTCGTTCCTCGTCCGAAAGCAGACCCTGGAGGTATGAAATCTCACTACAGTTAAAAACATCTCAATTTCAAACAAGATCACTCATGTAAAATATACGGTGTCCGTAAAATATATAGGTTCAGAACGTTTGTGAAACAGCACAGTTAGAAATATATTGGCAAATATAAATCAAGCTGAATGGTCTTCAGAGATAGATGGGTGGGGTTGAGGGTAGCTGAAAGATGGGAATAAATACAAACAAAATATAACTATTGTACAGTGGGGCAAAAAAGTATTTAGTCAGCCACCAATGGTGCAAGTTCTCCCACTTAAAAAGATGAGAGAGGCCTGTAATTTTCATCATATGTACACTTCAACTATGACAGACAAAATGAGAAAAAAAATCCAGAAAGTCACATTGTAGGATTTTTAATGAATTTATTTGCAAATTATGGTAGAAAATAAGTATTTGGTCACCTACAAACAAGCAAGATTTCTGGCTCTCTCAGACTTCTTCTTTAAGAGGCTCCTCTGCCCTCCACTCTTTACCTGTATTAATGGCACCTGTTTGAACTTGTTATCAGTATAAAATACACCTGTCCACAACCTCAAACAGTCACACTCCAAACTCCACTATGGCCAAGACCAAAGAGCTGTCAAAGGACACTAGAAACAAAATTGTAGACCTGCACCAGGCTGGGAAGACTGAATCTGCAATAGGTAAGCAGCTTGGTTTGAAGAAATAAACTGTGGGAGCAATTATTAGGAAATGGAAGACATACAAGACCACTGATAATCTCCCTCGATCTGGGGCTCCACGCAAGATCTCACCCAGTGGGGTCAAAATTATCACAAGAACGGTGAGCAAAAATCCCAGAACCACACGGGGGGACCTAGTGAATGACCTGCAGAGAGCTGGGTCCAAAGTAACAAAGCCTACCATCAGTAACACACTACGCCGCCAGGGACTCAAATCCTGCAGTGCCAGACGTGTCCCCCTGCTTAAGCCAGTACATGTCCAGGCCCGTCTGAAGTTTGCTAGAGAGCATTTGGATGATCCAGAAGAAGATTGGGAGAATGTCATATGGTCAGACGAAACCAAAATAGAACTTTTTGGTAAAAACTCAACTCGTCGTGTTTGGAGGACAAAGAATGCCGAGTTGCATCCAAAGAACACCATACCTACTGTGAAGCATGGGGGTGGAAACATCATGCTTTGGGGCTGTTTTCTGTAAAGGGACCAGGACGACTGATCCGTGTAAAGGAAAGAATGACTGGGGCCATGTATCGTGAGATTTTGAGTGAAAACCTCCTTCCATCAGCAAAGGCATTGAAGATGAAACGTGGCTGGGTCTTTCAGCATGACAATGATCCCAAACACACCGCCCGGGCAACGAAGGAGTGGCTTCGTAAGAAGCATTTCAAGGTCCTGGAGTGGCCTAGCCAGTCTCCAGATCTCAACCCCATAGAAAATCTTTGGAGGGAGTTGAAAGTCTGTGTTGCCCAGCAACAGCCCCAAAACACTGCTCTAGAGGAGATCTTCGTGGAGGAACGGGCCAAAATACCAGCAACAGTGTGTGAAAACCTTGTGAAGACTTACAGAAAACATTTGACCTCTGTCATTGCCAACAAAGGGTATATAACAAAGTATTGAGAAACTTTTGTTATTGACCAAATACTTATTTTCCACCATAATTTGCAAATAAATTCATTAAAAATCCTACAGTGATTTTCTGGATTTTTCTCATTTTGTCTGTCATAGTTGAAGTGTACCTATGATAAAAAATTACAGGCCTCTCATCTTTTTAAGTGGGAGACCTTGCACAACATTATCTAGTTGTAGATGATCTCCAACTCTGAGCAAGGTTTGAGAAATGATGGTTTTAGTCAAATATTATCTCTTGTGGTAAATTTGCAGTCTACAAATGTATATGTAATTATATTCCAGCCGTCCGCTCAGGGGAATTAAAATAAATAAATAAATATACGCCTGCGGGTGAATCTAGTTGATGATCCCTGGTCTATGCCATGGAAACAAATATTTTCTCCCCTTTTTTTAAATGCTTTTTCTGTGTTTTCCTGTATGTATAAGGAATCTGGCAACAAGAACTCTCACTACCATGACAACAACCTGATATCCTCTGTGAGAAACATGTTTTCTAATGGTACTAACACCACAGGGACAACGCTACGCTGGGCTTTGATGCTAATGGCCAAGTACCCTCTTATACAGGGTAAGTATCAATGTGCACACAGACACACACCGTTGTACAGACATTGCTACAAGTGATTGTAGTTATGCAAGACAATCAAGGTTTTACTTGCTGTGAACATTTCCCACTTGAACCACAGGCCAGTTTAGTTTGTTTCAATTGCTTGAATATATATATATATATATATATATATATATATATATATATATATATATGGAGTTGTACTATGGTGTGGTAATAAAGGATACCGTAGCCATAGAGGACAACAGGTTATATATATATATATATATATATATATATATGGAGTTGTACTATGGTGTGGTAATAAAGGATACCGTAGCCATGGAGGACAACAGGTTCATAACTTGAGGGAGAGCAGTGGAGCAAAAACCCAGAAGGAAGCAGTGATCGGAGTAGAATACTCAATTATAATCTTTGTTCTAATAATAAATATAAAATATTTTTGAAACTAGTCTACAAAAAGTATTTAGAAATATTCTCAAAAAAATCTATTTGCAAAAACAACATCCTTCCATGTTGATCAGATAATGCACTTTCCCCACTGTCTAGCTTTCCCCACTGTCTAGCTTGACTTTCCCCACTGTCTAGCTTGACTTTCCCACTGTCTAGCTTGACTTTCCCACTGTTAGCTTGACTTTCCCCACTGTCTAGCTTGACTTTCCCCACTGTCTAGCTTGACTTTCCCCACTGTCTAGCTTGACTTTCCCCACTGTCCATTTTGTTCCAACATTCCAGCTTGGACAGGTGTATATTTTATGTGCAGTTTTTCTCATTCATGTATAAGCATTTTATTTGGAACAATGTTTTAGATTTTCAAAAGTGTACACATGACAGTGCCATTTTTCATAACACTAAATGCATTTTCTAAATGTAAAAAAATATGAAAACAATTTCTACAGGCTGTTATATCCTGCCCAGGGACTGTGGTTGAAAATTAGCCGGCTGGTTAAAACTGGCACTAAAACTGGCACTTTTACTGAAACGTTGATTATTATTATTATTTTTTTAAACTCACACTCGAACTCTACGATTTTACTGAGTTACAGTTCATATAAGGAAATCATTCAATTGAGAAAAATCTATGGATTTCACATGACTGGGAATACAGATATGCATCTGTTGGTCAGAGATACCTTAAAGGTAGGGGCAGTATCTGGTGTGACCACCATTTCCCTCATGCAGTGCGACACATCTACTTCACATAGAGTTGATCAGGCTGTTGATTGTGGCCTGTCAAATGTTGTCGCAATCCTCTTCAAAGGCTGTGCGAAGTTGATCGGTATTGGCAGGAACTAGAACACACTGTTGTACATGTCGATCCAGAGCAACCCAAACATGCTCAATGTGTGACATGTCTGGTGAGTATGTAGGCCATGGAAGAACTGGGACATCAGCTTCCAAACATCTGTTTACATTTACATTTACATTTAAGTCATTTAGCAGACGCTCTTATCCAGAGCGACTTACAAATTGGTGCATTCACCTTATGACATCCAGTGGAACAGCCACTTTACAATAGTGCATCTAATAGTGCACCTCTTTTAAGGGGGGGGGGGGGTGAGAAGGATTACTTTATCCTATCCTAGGTATTCCTTAAAGAGGTGGGGTTTCAGGTGTCTCCGGAAGGTGGTGATTGACTCCGCTGTCCTGGCGTCGTGAGGGAGTTTGTTCCACCATTGGGGGGCCAGAGCAGCGAACAGTTTTGACTGGGCTGAGCGGGAACTGTACTTCCTCAGGGGTAGGGAGGCGAGCAGGCCAGAGGTGGATGAACGCAGTGCCCTTGTTTGGGTGTAGGGCCTGATCAGAGCCTGGAGGTACTGAGGTGCCGTTCCCCTCACAGCTCCGTAGGCAAGCACCATGGTCTTGTAGCGGATGCGAGCTTCAACTGGAAGCCAGTGGAGAGAGCGGAGGAGCGGGGTGATGTGAGAGAACTTGGGAAGGTTGAACACCAGACGGGCTGCGGCGTTCTGGATGAGTTGTAGGGGTTTAATGGCACAGGCAGGGAGCCCAGCCAACAGCGAGTTGCAGTAATCCAGACGGGAGATGACAAGTGCCTGGATTAGGACCTGCGCCGCTTCCTGTGTGAGGCAGGGTCGTACTCTGCGGATGTTGTAGAGCATGAACCTACAGGAACGGGCCACCGCCTTGATGTTATTTGAGAACGACAGGGTGTTGTCCAGGATCACGCCAAGGTTCTTAGCGCTCTGGGAGGAGGACACAATGGAGTTGTCAACCGTGATGGCGAGATCATGGAACGGGCAGTCCTTCCCCGGGAGGAAGAGCAGCTCCGTCTTGCCGAGGTTCAGCTTGAGGTGGTGATCCGTCATCCACACTGATATGTCTGCCAGACATGCAGAGATGCGATTCGCCACCTGGTCATCAGAAGGGGGAAAGGAGAAGATTAATTGTGTGTCGTCTGCATAGCAATGATAGGAGAGACCATGTGAGGTTATGACAGAGCCAAGTGACTTGGTGTATAGCGAGAATAGGAGAGGGCCTAGAACAGAGCCCTGGGGGACACCAGTGGTGAGAGCACGTGGTGAGGAGACAGATTCTCGCCACGCCACCTGGTAGGAGCGACCTGTCAGGTAGGACGCAATCCAAGCGTGGGCCGCGCCGGAGATGCCCAACTCGGAGAGGGTGGAGAGGAGGATCTGATGGTTCACAGTATCGAAGGCAGCCGATAGATCTAGAAGGATGAGAGCAGAGGAGAGAGAGTTAGCTTTAGCAGTGCGGAGGGCCTCCGTGATACAGAGAAGAGCAGTCTCAGTTGAATGACTAGTCTTGAAACCTGACTGATTTGGATCAAGAAGGTCATTCTGAGAGAGATAGCGGGAGAGCTGGCCAAGGACGGCACGTTCAAGAGTTTTGGAGAGAAAAGAAAGAAGGGATACTGGTCTGTAGTTGTTGACATCGGAGGGATCGAGTGTAGGTTTTTTCAGAAGGGGTGCAACTCTCGCTCTCTTGAAGACGGAAGGGACGTAGCCAGCGGTCAGGGATGAGTTGATGAGTGAGGTGAGGTAAGGGAGAAGGTCTCCGGAAATGGTCTGGAGAAGAGAGGAGGGGATAGGGTCAAGCGGGCAGGTTGTTGGGCGGCCGGCCGGCACAAGACGCGAGATTTCATCTGAGAGAGGGAGAAAGAGGTCAGAGCACAGGGTAGGGCAGTGTGAACAGAACCAGCGGTGTCGTTTGACTTAGCAAACGAGGATCGGATGTCGTCGACCTTCTTTTCAAAATGGTTGACGAAGTCATCTGCGGAGAGGGAGGAGGGGGGAGGGGGAGGAGGATTCAGGAGGGAGGAGAAGGTGGCAAAGAGCTTCCTAGGGTTAGAGGCAGATGCTTGGAATTTAGAGTGGTAGAAAGTGGCTTTAGCAGCAGAGACAGAAGAGGAAAATGTAGAGAGGAGGGAGTGAAAGGATGCCAGGTCCGCAGGGAGGCGAGTTTTCCTCCATTTCCGCTCGGCTGCCCGGAGCCCTGTTCTGTTGTGTACAGCATGTAAAACAACACTAAATCAGTACTCCCATAATGGTATATCTTTTACCATTAACGTGTAAACTCTTTGTACAGTGACTGGTTTTACAGTACTTCAGTCACAATTGCACTTTCAACATCTCTTCTCTTTGATTTATCTTTACTGCATTGTAAAGCGTTACAATATACACCACCAAACACTTTTTCAATTCTAAACAGTATAACATTTAGTTTAGTGAAATTCTTCCTGCTTTAGTATTAAATGCTAATTGAGAGAACAAGAATACAGCTAATTTCTAGTAAATGTTTGATAACCATATCCTACCATTTACTCTTTAATAGAAAATATTGTCTATTGATGGTGATAGTGTCACGCCTGCTCACTTCTTCCTGCAATCAACGTCGCTGGTCTACTCTCACCGGTCCTGGCAACCCACATTGCGCATAGCTGCTCCCATCATTAAGCCCACCTGGACTTCATCACCACCCTGAATACTCTCCCTCCTTATAGTCCTCACCCACCCCAGTCATCAGGCAGTACTGGTTCTGTTTTCATGTCCTGATGCCGATCTTGTTCTGTATTCGCTATGTTGGTTATTATTAAACTCACCATCTGCACCTGACTTGGTGTTAGTTGGTATTTGTTGAGACATTATGCATTGAATGTTGAGATTACCATCTTGTTCTATGACAAATTATACTGTTTTGATAGTTAATTTAGTGACAGGTTTTGATCGGGTTAGTGCATTTTGCCAGGGAAATGCGGTGTTTTGGCAAACACTTTTTTTGTTGGCATTATCCCTGTTTTGAGGGAAGTGTTCAAACAATCCAGAAACGAACAGTTTTGTTGGACGTGATTTACACAATTTACTTATTGTGTAGCTGTTGACTACAAAAAGGTGTAATGCACTAAGTGAGAACATTGAACTGTTCAGAAAAGGTAACTGTTTTGGTACGTAGGTTAAGGTATCATTCCCAGCTTAATTCAGTTATCAAGCCATCTTGTAAAAATGATAAAATGTCCAGGGTAAAGATTAAGATGACATTTTCTTTGAGGGTAGTAACTTTGGTCCTCCCTCCTTTCTGTCTCAGACCGGGTCCTGGAGGAGATCAGCAGCGTCATAGGAAGTCGTCAGCCCTTAGCAGAGGACAGGAAGAACCTGCCCTACACTGATGCAGTGATCCATGAGACCCAGAGACTGGCTAACATTTTACCCATTGCCATCCCCCACACCACCAGCCGAGACATCACCTTCCAGGGATATTTCATCAAGAAGGGGACGCTTGTGTTTCCTCTACTGACGTCTGTCCTACAAGACAGAAGCGAATGGGAGAGCCCACACACCTTTAACCCCGCCCACTTTCTGGATGAGGAAGGTCGATTCACCAAGAGGGATGCCTTCATGCCCTTCTCTGCAGGTGAGTTCCACTGTTTCTGTATCCATACTGACTGGGTAAGTGAATCCTTCTATGGTACTCTAAAATTAAGAGTTTGGGGAATTGCTTTGACCCAGAGAGTTTATGGTATAAAATGTGTGTACAATTTGACATATTTATATGTGAACTATAGGAATCTATGTAGACCTAATTGTTATATGTTGTCTACCTCATTTTATCTTCTTCCAGGTCGTAGGGTGTGTCTGGGGGAGGGTCTGGCCAGGATGGCGCTCTTCCTCTTCTTCACCTCCCTCCTGCAGCGCTTTCGTTTCTCTCCTCCTCCTGGAGTAACAGAAGATGATCTGGACCTCACACCATCCGTGGGGTTCACCCTCAACCCTTCACCTCACCAGCTGTGTGCTGTGAGCCGGGTCTGAGATGAGTCTGGACCAATGTACAGTATATTACACACTGTTTAGAACAACTTCTTTACTTTAGCCAAACAAAGTGCTATGCTGAATTTTTTAAAACATGGTGTTGTGAATGATCTGTAAGTCACTTTTATGAGGTTTCTGTGTTATGCACTATAGCCCGTTACCATATATGTGATTGAATATTATCTGCTGTTGGCTTGTGTGGATGTATGTATGTGTTATGCAACATAGCTGACTTGAAACATTGTTAACAGTTTCAGGACCATGGGCCTTTCTCATGATGGAAAAATACAGAATAACATAAAAACAGACACATACAGAACGTAGTGTAGCAAACCACAGACTGTTTTTGTTAGAACTCAAACTTAACAATAACAGAAACCAGATATGTGATAACGGTATCTAGGGAATGAGCGTATAGATACTCGACACAGCAAGTTAAATCTATCAACTGAGGTGCCCGGGGGCTGGTACCAGCTCGTACGACAACAATCAACGATAGGCTGGGTGAGTTTAAACCACGTCCAGTCTCTAATCTGACAGGCCGCTCGGAAGCAGGAACTACTACTGTCATCTGGGAATATTATAATATTTTTGTCAGGAACAAGTCAGTTCTCTGTTTGCCCTGCAAGGTGGGACAGAGAGCCCGTATATACGAAAACTGCATTTACCACTTATTGCTTAGCTAATAAAAAATACATAGTATACAATCGGTGACTCATTGTCATATTTATCCTGATACCAGATTCGAATTGATGCAATTCTAACACTTTGGACAAAAGCATCTGCTAAATGACATTATTGTATACTGAAGAAATACTAGGTACAGTAAATGTGTTTGTACTTTTTGCATCGCAACACCGGCGAGGAAGACGAATCAGATGTTTAAGTCAATTATAGAGAACAAACCGTTTCCTACTAATATATATATATATAAAAAATGTGAGTATCTTAAAACGTGTATATTTGTGATAGTGGATTTACCTGTAGTGAAAACAGTGTAACAGGTTTGTCCAGTTAGGGTAAAAAGGACCAATATAAGCACTCAACCTTTCTTTATGTAGGGACCTTTAGACTGCATAAAAACAACCAAGACCATTTACACAGAAACACAGAGACTGGTGTTATCAGCTGTAAATGTTGTCAAAGGGCCAACCTGAAGCACAGGTTATTGAACCAAGCTAAAGATCATTCTCTCTAATCCTGTGTTTGGTTTAGATGTGTTTGTTAACTATTAATGAATTCAAATAAAATGTATCTAGTATTGAACTGGTGCAGCTGAATTAGCTATTGCAACTCCCATCAATCCCCCCATCAGTTTGTTCTTTATTTGTATTTATTATGCCAAAGCAGCAGCTACTCTTCTAGGGGTCCAGCAAAATTAAGGCAGCAATTCTATTCAGTGTTTTTTTTAAAGTTAGGTTTTAACAAAGAGCGCAACATCCCTCCAGATAATAGGTATTGAAAAAGAGTGGCAACATTTGTTGGTTTCCAAAAGGAGTGCCGGTTTCGATTATAGGTGCAACTGTCCCGGTTAGAGAACGTTAATGACTAGTAGGAGACGGGAACAATCCACACTTTATTACCACTCTGAACAGACAGGGGCACACACACAGCGACAGGAAGAGGACTGATGGAATGGTGAACTGTGGTTTTATGGTATTCATCCACTAACACCACAATGATGTTAGAGAAAGTCCAGAGTGAAGAATAGTGTCTATGGGTGAGGTCCATAGGTGAAGCCCTCTGTTGATGCAGCCAGAAGGTTTATAAACCAGCTGTTGACTCCTGAAGCTACAGAAAAAGACTGAGGAGGTATTTCACCTGTGTGGGCCAAGGTGCAATTTACAGCTGTTACAGTGCTCCAGTTGTCTTGAGAGCTGTGGAGGGTCAACACCTTTAGTTGGCATTGCGTAGTTAATTTCTAGAAAAACATTATTTTGTCTGATTTCCTTTTTGGTTTGCGTCCTGTCCTTAAGAGTAACCAGAGGCAGGGAGTTAAAACTATGGAGTATCCATAGTGGATGTGGGAGGGGTCTTATTGTCATACTTTCCAGCATGCTCTGTTGCAGGTAGACTTTTTAAAATTGTTTGTTTCAATGTCTGTGTTTTCGCATGTATTGTACCAGTCTAAAGTTTGGACACACCTACTCAATCCAGGGTTTTTATTTACTTGTACTGTTTTCTGCATTGTAGAATAATAGTGATGACATCAGAACTATGAAATAAAACTTGGAATCATGTAGTAACCAAAAAAGTGTTAAATAAATCCAAATATATTTTACATTCTTCGAAGTAGCCACCCTTTGCCTTTATGACGACAGATTTGCACACTCTTGGCAGTCTCTCAACCAGCCTTAGAATTTCAATTAACGGGTGTAACATGTTCATTTGTTTAATATCTTTCCTCCTTAATGCATTTCAGCCAATCAGTTGTGTTGTGACATGGTAGGGGTTTTATACAGAAGATAGCCCTATTTGGTAAAAGAACCAGTCCATAGGAAAGCAAGACCCAGTTTCCTCTGCTGCAGAGGACAAGTTCATTATCCCGCAGAGGATAAGAAATTGCAGCCCAAATAAATGCTTCACAGAGTTCAAGTAACAGACACATCGCAACATCAACTGTTCAGAGGAGATTGTGTGAATCAGGCCTTCATGGTCAAATTGCTGCAAAGAAACCACTACTAAAGGACACCAATAATAAGAAGAGACTTGCTTGGGCCAAGAAACGCAAGCAAAGGAAAATCAGCCAACAAGTGCTCAGCATCTATGGAAATATCCTTCAAGACAGTTGGAAAAGCATTCCAGGTGAAGCTGGTTGAGAGAATGCCAAGAGTGTGCAAAGCTGTCTTCAAGGCAAAGGGTGGCTACTTTGAAGAATCTAAAATAAAATCTATTTTGATTTGTTTAACACTTTTTTTGGTTACTACACGATTCCATGTGTTTATTCATAGTTTTGATGTCTTAACTATTATTGTACAATAGAGAAAATAGTTTTAAAATAATGAATGAGTAGGTGTGTCCAAACTTTTGACTGGTACTGTACATTGATTGTTTAAAAAAATCTTATGCCACAGAATGATATGTAACATACCATTTTCCTAAACTAATCTGTAGGTGGTTGGATTTATTGCAACCTTTATTGAGAAGGCTGACTTGCATTCGGGAATGTAAATTGTGGGAAATGTAAAATTTCTGGAAATTATTTATCTTAATAAATGGATACCAATAGAGATTGGATTTCACAACCAAGCCACCATTATACGACACGTTAAGAAAAATGTCAATTTGATTTTGCAACTGAAATGGGACCATATAAACCACAAAATAGTGTTGTTTGATTAAATAGAAATTTAACTCTTGATTATACTGTGAGTAAACATTGCTCTAAATAATTCACTTTAGAATACTGAACAACAAAGTTATTTTCAATTAATAGTGTACATAGTGAAATACAATGACGCAGAGTTAAATATCAACAATAAATTTAGCGTATACAGTTGAAGTCGGAAGTTTACATTCACCTTAGCCAAATACATTTAAACTCAGTTTTTACAATTCCTGACATTTAATCCTAGTAAATATTCCCTGTCTTAGGTCAGTTAGGATCACCACTTTATTTTAAGAATGTGAAATGTCAGAATAATAGTAGAGAGCACGATTTATTTCAGTTTTTAATTATTTCATCACATTCCCACTGGGTCAGAAGTTTACTTACACTCAATTAGTATCCGGTAGCATTGCCTTTAAATTGTTTAACTTGGGTCAAACATTTCGGGTAGCCTTCCACAAGCTTCCCACAATAAGTTGGGTGAATTTTGGCCCATTCCTCCTGACTGAGCTGGTGTAACTGAGTCAGGATTGTAGGCCTCCTTGCTTGCACACACGTTTTCAGTTCTGCCCACAAATGTTCTATAGGAATGAGGTCAGGGCTTTGTGATGGCCACTCCAATACCTTGACTTTGATGTCCTTATGCCATTTTTCCACAACTTTGGAAGTATGCTTGGGGTCATTGTCCATTTGGAAGACCCATTTGCGACCAAGCTTTAACTTCCTGACTGATGTCTTGATGTTGCTTCAGTATATCCACATAATATTCTTTCCTCATGATGCCATCTATTTTGTGAAGCGCACCAGTCCCTCCTGCAGCAAAGCACCCCCACAACATGATGCTTCCACCTCCGTGCTTCATGGTTAGGATGGTGTTCTTCGGCTTGCAAGCCTCGCCCTTTTTCCTCCAAACATAACGATGGTCATTATGGAAACTGTTCTATTTTTGTTTCATCAGACCAGAGTACATTTCTCCAAAAAGTACGATCTTTGTCCCCATGTGCAGTTGCAAACCGTAGTCTGGCTTTTTTATGGCAGTTTTGGAGCAGTGGCTTCTTTCTTGCTGAGCGGTCGTTCAGGTTATGTCTATGTCGGCACAGCACTGTGATCTATCAATCCACTGGGCACACACACTGGTTGAATCAACGTTTTTTCCATGTCATTTATATTTTTACACCCCACTAAAGTGTAAAATGTGAAAGCCCCAAAATGTGTGCATTTGTGAAAAAGATTTAGAAATATGTATCTAATAGTTGCTAAATGACATTCAAAAGATGGTGGTTAACAGAGTCAAACCTTAAAGGTCTGTAAATGTTTATTTTTACACTTGCCTTCAATTGTATCTAGTGTTGATCAAGGTCTAATAAACTATGGGAAATCCTCATAGGACCTTCGCATAGATAAGAGCACATTTTTTCAGAATGTTTAGCCCCTCCCCTGAGGCTGTTCCATGCTCTATAAAAGGTGAGCCTCCATTGGCAGTCAGATCAATGAGCAGGAAGTAGTCACTATTTTTTAGCCCTGTTAGAGCTGTTTGAAGATGTCTCTTTTAGAATGTCTTCTCCAGACATCGAGCACAGTGACACTGCTGGGGGCTCTGCTGTTTCTGCTGGCCCTTTACCGCCTCTCCTCTGGTTCCAACTCTGAGGAACAGGGGAAGCAGCCTCCAGGACCCAGGCCTCTGCCCCTGCTTGGTAACATGCTCCAGCTGGATCTCAAGAGGCCCTACCGCAGCCTCTGAGGTGAGAGGAAGTCCTGAGATTAAACTATGTTGTGATTGTTGATTTGATCTGTGACATTGTTTTATCTGGCTAAATATTTTCAAAATGTTGGTATTTTAGCAGGTATAAAACTTCCAGTTTCAATAGGCATGTATTGTCAAAGCAACATATTAATATATGTTGAGTACATGGTATTTCAACCAGTTAGCAATAGCTTTTGTCAACACAGGAGCCCTCTAAAATGTTTTTATTTTGATGTGGCCCTACTTTCCACACTCGCTCTGAATTTCTGAATGTTTTCAGAGAATGTTCCTCCATTAATGTTCCATTTCAGGTTTTTTAAATGCCAAGTGTTGTCAAATAATACAGGTGAAATGATGACCACTGTGCATTCACTCACATAATAGAGGCATTTGGCTTGAAAATTGTATCTGTCATAAATGCTAAAAGGGATTGTTTTGTGTGTTTTTACTCCTATCTTAATAGTTTTCTTGTCACAGACCAAACAACTCACCAAAATAGCTCACACATACTTTAATCCAATTTATATTGCAACAATATCACTCCTGAAGATATGTGTCAACAGAATTATACTTTATTTGTTACAGAACTGCTTCCAACAACCTTTGTTTTTATATTTACATTTCATGCATTGTTTACTTCACAGGGCGTTTCGTAACACCTGCATTGTTTTAAGTCACACACTGATCTCCACAGTCTTGTTTGGTTAATATATTTGGAATAACTTCTAGATGCTTTGAGAGCTTAGTTAAAGGGACAATCAGCAGTTCAAACTAAATTTGTCATCTCTCCCATGTCCTATTCGACTAGTAGTTCTGAAATGTTTATTACTTGCCTACATTTTACTCCCTCCTCTTCATTCATTCACCTTACTGTGAAATGCTTACTTACAAGCCCTTAACCAATAATACAGTTCAAGAAATAGAGTAAAAAAAATATTTACTAAATAAACTAAAGTTAAAAGTAACACCACAAAATAACAAAAACGAGGCATTATACAGGGGATACTGGTACCGATGCAATGTACAGGTTAGTCGAGGTCATTTCAACATTTAGGTGGGGGTAAAGTGACTATGCATAGATAGTAGCAGCAGTGTAAAAACAAGGGGGGGGGTTAATGTAAATAGAAGCTGTTAATGAGCCTTTTGGACCTAGACTTGGTGCTCGGATACCGCTTGCCGTGCGGTAACAGAGAGAACAGTCTATGACTTGGGTGACTGGAGTCTTTGACAATTGTTTGGGCCTTCCTCTGACACCGCCTAGTATATAGGTCCTGGATGGCAGGAAGCTTGGCCCCAGTGACATACTGGGCCGTACGCACTACCCTCTGTAGCACCTTATGGTCAGATGCCGAGCAGTTGCTATACCAGGCGGTGACGCAACCATTCAGGATGCTCTCGATGGTGCAGCTGTAGAACCTTTTGAGGATCTAGGGACCCATGCCAAATATTTTCAGTCTCCTGAGAGGAAAAAGATGTTGTCGTGCTCTCTTCACTAAAATCTGCGTCCAGTTCGAGGTGAGTAATCGCTGTTCTGATATACTGAAGCTCTTTTCGGTCATAAGAGACGGTAGCAGGACATTATGTACAAAATTACCAACAATGCGAAAAAACAAACATTGTCTCTTATGAAAGTATCTGGGGCAGGCACTCTCGAAAATCCCATCCTTCGCTTGTAATTTTTTTTAAATGTCTGTTGCCACACTTAATTCTGTCACTTATCACCCCCCCACCCGCCCCCATAGGGAGGGCCGGAGGGATGTTGAGAGAGCACTGCAGTTATTGTCTGAGCTAAGAGAGCAGTGCACGTTGGGACATCTTTTTACCAGTTGTAGGAAAGCTTTTAAATAGTCATTACGGAGACCCCTATTTCCAACCCTTTTTCCATAAAACGTGTTAATACGTTTTTAACTAGGCAAGTCAGTTGAATACCTACCAGTATTTAAGAATACATTCTTATTTACAATGACTGCCTACACTGGCCAAACCTGGACAACGCTGGACCAATTGTGCGCCGCACCCTATGGGACTCCCAATCACAGCTGGTTGTGATACAGCCTGGATACATTAAGAAATAATGGAGACGAAGCACTGGAAAACGACTCAGAGGGGGTTTAAACTGCATTCTAATGTTGACTGCTTAGAGAAATCCTCAATGAAACTGACATTAAATATGGAGAATGATACATTTGCCTCTGTTGGCCATCAAGTAGCCTATTCATGTATATGCCATTATAGGCTACCATTTTGATACAATAAATATGTGGAAATGGCGATATCACTGGAGTCATTACAAATCAATGTGTGCCACTTTTGTAGCCTATCTGGTCCTGGAAAACCAATTTATAGAAAAATTGCCCGTAGGCGTGTGACGATGGTGACAGGTGTGAGGGATAATGAGCAGCCTGATGACCTAGAGGCCAGAGAGGGAGCTCACTTGACACTGCATCACACTTGACACTGCATCACACTTGACACTGCATCACACTTGACACTGCATCACACTTGACACTGCATCACACTTGACACTGCAATTTAGCAAATGAACACTGAAGTGATAGATGTGCAGATGATGATGTGCAAGTAGAAATACATGTGTAAAAGAGCAAAAAAGGAAATTAAGAGCAAGGGGAACAACTACTCCAAGTCTCAGAGCGAGTGACGTTTGAAACGCTATTAGCGCTCACCCCGCTAACTAGCTAGCCATTTCACATCGTTACACCAGCCTAATCTTGGGAGTTGATAGGCTTGAAGTCATAAACAGCAGAGCTGCTGGCAAAACGCACGAAAGTGGTGTTTGAATGAATGCTTATGAACCTGCTGGTGCCTACCATCGCTCAGACTGCTCTATCAAATCATAGACTTAATTATAACATAATAACACACAGAAATGTGAGCCCTAGGTCATTTAATATGGTCGAATCCGGAAACTATCATCTCGAAAACAAGACATTTATTATTTCTGATACTGACCATAAGGGTACGAGCTGAGGAAAGAGAAGCATTCCACTTATTTTCTTTCTCCCATTCCCTTTCTCTCCAGCCGTCCTACTGGTGCAGCAGCCCCCGCATGGCCATGGTGAAGGAAGAGGAAGACGTGGAGAAGGCTCTGAAGGGAGAGTTCATCGAGGAGGAGCCAGCCGGACTGGTCTCAGGAGTCAAGATCAAACACCTGAACAAGGCAAGGTCTTAAATGCAACCTGTCCACCCAGTCCCAATTCGATCCCTACCCATCCCCTTGGCTGTAACCCAATGATGTCTGAAGATATGTAGAGTGGAAGCAACACACTGGAAGCTCCTCCACTACACTGCTTATACTGTCCAGACTCTTCAGTTCCCTATAAACAATGTGAGGTAGGTAGTTGGGTGGGCTTTTTACAGATGGGCTATGTACGGCTGCAGCGATGGGTAAGCTGCTCAGATAGCTGATGTTTAAAGTTAGTGAGGGAGATAAGTCCCCAACTTCAGCAAAAAAAAAAAAATGGATCTATTTTCTATTATTATTATTATTATTATTATATATTTATTTATTTTGCAATTCGTTCCAGTCATTGGAAGCAGAGAACTAGAAGGAAAGGCGGCCAAAGTGGGTGTTGGCTTTGGGGATGACCAGTGAGCTATACCTGCTGGAGTGCGTGCTACGGGTGGGTGTTATGGTGACCAGTGAGCTGAGAAGGCGGGTCTTTACCTAGCAAAGACTTATAGATGACCTGGAGTCAGTGGGTTTGGCGACGAATATGTAGCCTAACCTATGGTCACCATAGTAGTAGCCTAACCAAAGTTGCTCTCCTGACTATACTCCTTTTGAAGACAACATTCCTTCATGTCAGCTGTATATTGGCAGTTCTCAGTCTCAATGTAGGGGGCTTAGTCTATATGGTTTTTGTTCTTCCATCCCTATCAGGTGTGTTACAGAAAATATACCGTTCACAAGTCAAAACAGTTACAGCAACCGCATCAAACTACATTATGGAAAGCACTTGAAAGATCCACTGTCAATGATGGTATAGCATCTGTCTTCAGGAGTAGCATCCTGACAAGACCCATTGAATGTTCTCACCAATTGATGAAGCAACTTCGCTCAAAATGTGCACTGCACTCGCGTGACATGGTCAGAACTTTCGGTGCAGCCAATGCTGTTTGTCTTCATTTTTTGGAAATCGGTGTAGTTAAATTAACACTGACTTGGAATTCTGGTAAGTAGCTTGCTAGCTAAAAGTCACAACGCAGGTAAAAAAGGCTTAGTTACCAGTTTAGTTCTGCCAAGTTCCGCCTAAGCTATGTTACTGTTTGTAAACAAAGCCGTATGATGCGTACATGTGATGATGGTTTTAAGGTGTAACATATTTAAATTAGTTAAGATTATAAGACTCTACCATTGGTGTTTAACATCTCCGGCTTTACATGACATGACATCTCGGACATCTTTGCCCGAGATGGCATAGCAGTTCAGACGTCTTTTGTCCTCGTCTTGTCGTGTATATATATATATTTACAACTTTTTTCACATACATTTTATTTTTATTTTCCATCAACTCATCTTCAATACACTCTCCTGCAACCTGCCTCACCAATTGATATGTATAAATACGTATTATTTACCTCAAATCTGCAATCAAATCTGCAATCCTCCAAGAAGCTAGCCAGAAGCTAGCCAGAAGCTAGCCAGAAACTCCAAGAAGCTAGCCAGAAGCTAGCCAGGAGCTAGCCAGAAGCTAATCAGAAGCTAGTTAGCTTCTTTACTGGCAACTCGTTAGTATTCAGCTAACCACGGTTTGTGGTCATCAGCTATCCTTTAACTCGAAAATCTATCGCCAGTTTTGTACGGCGCAGCGCGGCTTGGAACGGAACATACCGGACCGATTTTTCTCTCCATGTCCCTGGATTTCAACTGCTCTCTGGACATTCACTCCCGGATCTCACAGCTAGCTGGCTGCTATCCGTGTGTCTATCTGCTTTCGTCGATTCCGGAGCAAACATCAATTACTCCGGAGCTAGTCAGCTCCGTCAATCACTCCTGAGCTCCGTCAATCACTCCTGGGCTGCAGTCACCTATCCGGACCCGTTTTACTGCCTACGCGGAGCCCCACCGGGCCTTCACAACTGGACTGCCGACGTTATCTACCCGAAGGATATCCGGCTGGCTCCTCCGTCGCGACGTTAACTGAACGCCCATCTGCGGCCTGCTAACTGTTAGCTGTCTTACCGGCTGCTCTCAGAATAGACAATCGGACAATTTATTTATTTGTATTATTATTATGTTTCTTCTTGGGCCTCTAACTATATCTATTGTTTTTATTTTTTTTGTTGTGTGATTTGGACTAATCCCCTCTACAACACGGAACTCCACTAATCTATTGACGGAACGCAAGAGGTGGCTAACAGACCTCCATCCTATGCTAGCTTGCTACCGATGTCCTGGCTAGCTGTCTAAATCGCCGTGACCCCCAAACCAACCTCTCCACTCCCTGGACCCTTTTGATCACTCGACTAAGGATGCCTCTCCTTAATGTCAATATGTCTTGTCCATTGCTGTTCTGGTTAGTGTTTATTGGCTTATTTCACTGTAGAGCCTCTAGTCCTGCTCACTATACCTTATCTAACTTATTAGTTCCACCACCCACACATGCAATGACATCTCCTGGTTTCAATGATGTTTCTAGAGACAATATCTCTCTCTTCATCACTCAATACCTAGGTTTACCTCCACTGTATTCACATCCTACCATACCTTTGTCTGTACATTATACCTTGATGCTATTTTATCGCCCCAGAAACCTCCTTTTACTCTCTGTTCCAGACGTTCTAGACGACCAATTCTTATTGCTTTTAGCTGTACCCTTATTCTTCTCCTCCTATGTTCCTCTGGCGATGTAGAGGTGAATCCAGGCCCTGCAGTGCCTAGCTCCACTCCTATTCCCCAGGCGCTCTCTTTTGATGACTTCTGTAACCGTAATAGCCTTGGTTTCATGCATGTTAACATTAGAAGCCTCCTCCCTAAGTTTGTTCTTTTCACTGCTTTAGCACACTCTGCCAACCCAGATGTTCTAGCTGTGTCTGAATCCTGGCTTAGGAAGACCACCAAAAATTCAGAAATTTTTATTCCAAACTACAACATTTTCAGACAAGATAGAACTGCCAAAGGGGGCGGTGTTGCAATCTACTGCAAAGATAGCCTGCAGAGTTCTGTCCTACTATCCAGGTCTGTACCCAAACAATTTGAACTTCTACTTTTAAAAATCCACCTCTCTAAAAACAAGTCTCTCACCGTTGCCGCCTGCTATAGACCACCCTCTGCCCCCAGCTGTGCTCTGGACACCATATGTGAACTGATTGCCCCCCATCTATCTTCAGAGCTCGTGCTGCTAGGCGACCTAAATTGGAACATGCTTAACACCCCAGCCATCCTACAATCTAAACTTGATGCCCTCAATCTCACACAAATTATCAATGAACCTACCAGGTACCCCCAAAGCCTTAAACACGGGCACCCTCATAGATATCATCCTAACCAACTTCCCCTCTAAATACACCTCTGCTGTCTTCAACCAAGATCTCAGCGATCACTGCCTCATTGCCTGCATCCGTAATGGGTCAGCGGTCAAACGACCTCCACTCATCACTGTAAAACGCTCCCTGAAACACTTCAGCGAGCAGGCCTTTCTAATCGACCTGGCCGGGGTGTCCTGGAAGGATATTGATCTCATCCCGTCAGTAGAGGATGCCTGGATATTTTTAAAAATGCCTTCCTAACAGTCTTAAATAAACATGCCCCATTCAAGAAAATTAGAACCAGGAACAGATATAGCCCTTGGTTCTCCCCAGACCTGACTGCCCTTAACCAACACAAAAACATCCTATGGCGTTCTGCATTAGCATCGAACAGCCCCGTGATATGCAGCTGTTCAGGGAAGCTAGAAACTGTTATACACAGGCAGTTAGAAAAGCCAAGGCTAGCTTTTTCAAGCAGAAATTTGCTTCCTGCAACACTAACTCTAAAAAGTTCTGGGACACTGTAAAGTCCATGGAGAATAAGAACACCTCCTCCCAGCTGCCCACTGCACTGAAGATAGGAAACACTGTCACCACTGATAAATCCACCATAATTGAGAATTTCAATAAGCATTTTTCTACGGCTGGCCATGCTTTCCACCTGGCAACTCCTACCCCGGTCAACAGCACTGCACCCCCAACAGCAACTCGCCCAAGCCTTCCCCATTTCTCCTTCTCCCAAATCCATTCAGCTGAAGTTCTGAAAGAGCTGAAAAATCTGGACCCCTACAAATCAGCCGGGCTAGACAATCTGGACCCTTTCTTTCTAAAATTATCTGCCGAAATTGTTGCCACCCCTATTACTAGCCTGTTCAACCTCTCTTT
The DNA here is from genome assembly GCF_034236695.1 of Oncorhynchus nerka. Lineage (NCBI taxonomy): Eukaryota > Metazoa > Chordata > Actinopteri > Salmoniformes > Salmonidae > Oncorhynchus > Oncorhynchus nerka. The sequence continues at coordinate 37,429,026 of NC_088421.1, forward strand.
CGTGTCATCTGAGATTCCCAAAGATTGGAAAGCAGCTGCGGTCATCCCCCTCTTCAAAGGGGGGGACACTCTTGACCCAAACTGCTACAGACTTATATCTATCCTACCATGCCTTTCTAAGGTCTTCGAAAGCCAAGTCAACAAACAGATTACCGACCATTTCGAATCTCACCATACCTTCTCTGCTATGCAATCTGGTTTCAGAGCTGGTCATGGGTGCACCTCAGCCACGCTCAAGGTCCTAAGCGATATCTTAACCGCCATCGATAAGAAACATTACTGTGCAGCTGTATTCATTGATCTGGCCAAGGCTTTCGACTCTGTCAACCACCGCATCCTCATCGGCAGACTCGACAGCCTTGGTTTCTCAAATGATTGCCTCGCCTGGTTCACCAACTACTTCTCTGATAGAGTTCAGTGTGTCAAATCGGAGGGTCTGCTGTCCGGACCTCTGGCAGTCTCTATGGGGGTGCCACAGGGTTCAATTCTTGGACCGACTCTCTTCTCTGTATACATCAATGAGGTCGCTCTTGCTGCTGGTGAGTCTCTGATCCACCTCTACGCAGACGACACCATTCTGTATACTTCCGGCCCTTCTTTGGACACTGTGTTAACAACCCTCCAGGCAAGCTTCAATGCCATACAACTCTCCTTCCGTGGCCTCCAATTGCTCTTAAATACAAGTAAAACTAAATGCATGCTCTTCAACCGATCGCTATCTGCACCTACCCGCCTGTCCAACATCACTACTCTGGACGGCTCTGACTTAGAATACGTGGACAACTACAAATACTTAGGTGTCTGGTTAGACTGTAAACTCTCCTTCCAGACCCATATCAAACATCTCCAATCTAAAGTTAAATCTAGAATTGGCTTCCTATTTCGCAACAAAGCATCCTTCACTCATGCTGCCAAACATACCCTTGTAAAATTGACCATCCTACCAATCCTCGACTTTGGCGATGTCATTTACAAAATAGCCTCCAATACCCTACTCAACAAATTGGATGCAGTCTATCACAGTGCTATCCGTTTTGTCACCAAAGCCCCATATAATACCCACCATTGCGACCTGTACGCTCTCGTTGGCTGGCCCTCGCTTCATACTCGTCGCCAAACCCACTGGCTCCATGCATTCTACAAGACCCTGCTAGGTAAAGTCCCCCCTTATCTCAGCTCGCTGGTCACCATAGCATCTCCCACCTGTAGCACACGCTCCAGCAGGTATATCTCTCTAGTCACCCCCAAAACCAATTCTTTCTTTGGCCGCCTCTCCTTCCAGTTCTCTGCTGCCAATGACTGGAACGAACTACAAAAATCTCTTAAATTGGAAACACTTATCTCCCTCACTAGCTTTAAGCACCAACTGTCAGAGCATCTTACAGATTACTGCACCTGTACATAGCCCACCTATAATTTAGCCCAAACAACTACCTCTTTCCCAACTGTATTTAATTAATTTATTTATTTTGCTCCTTTGCACCCCATTATTTTTATTTCTACTTTGCACATTCTTCCATTGCAAAACTACCATTCCAGTGTTTTACTTGCTATATTGTATTTACTTTGCCACCATGGCCTTTTTTGCCTTTACCTCCCTTCTCACCTAATTTGCTCACATTGTATATAGACTTGTTTTTTTTACTGTATTATTGACTGTATGTTTGTTTTACTCCATGTGTAACTCTGTGTCGTTGTATGTGTCGAACTGCTTTGCTTTATCTTGGCCAGGTCGCAATTGTAAATGAGAACTTGTTCTCAACTTGCTTACCTGGTTAAATAAAGGTGAAATAAAATAAATAAATAACAAATAAAGCCAGAGGTAATGCCTGCCACATGAATCTAAGTGTTTGACATGGGGGGAAGGGACCAGTAACTTTATCAGCTTTTCCAATGTAACAGCTACAGTACTTTTTCATACTTGGGTCAAACTGCTATGAACTGGTTACATTCAAATATCATCGAATTTGATGAAAAACATGATTGTCACTGTCCGGGACCTTTAATAAACCATGCATTTAGTCTTATTTTATGTTCTACAGCTGTCCAAGAAATATGGGTCTGTTTTCACGGTTCATTTTGGACCCACAAAAGTGGTCATCCTGGCAGGATACAAGACGGTCAATCAAGCGCTGGTCAACCATGCAGAGGAGTTTGGGGACAGGGGCATGCTTCCTGTGTTCTATGACTTCACCAATGGACATGGTAATGTGGGATATGAGAAACTTGTAATCTGAGTAAATGTTGCATTCTAGACAATATTCTGTCAAGCAAGTATATTTGGTGCTACAACAACAGACCCAAATAGTTGACAAATGTATTTTCTCCTGACATGATTAATTCCTGACACCTGAACAATATTATTTTTCAATACTGGTAGGTATTCTGTTTGGCAATGGCGAATCATGGAAAGAGATGAGGCGCTTTGCCCTGGCAAACCTTAGACTTTAGGATGGGCAAGAAAAGGATTGAAGAGAAAATCTTAGAGGAATCTCACTACCTGATTGAAGTGTTTGAAAATCACAAGGGTAAGAATTTGTAGTTCTGATTTGAAAACCAAAAAACAGGTTACATAATTTTTTTCCCCCCTAGGTTTGCTAATTAAATGTCTGATGTCCTTTGTAACAGGTAAAGCATTCGACACGTCCCAGCCATTGAATTACGCTGTCTCCAACATAATCTCCAACATTGTGTACGGCAGCAGGTTTGAATACTCTGACCCCAAGTTCAAAGCCACTGTAAAACGAGCCAACGACAATCTCCGAATTGGTGGCTCCGTTTCAATACAGGTACATTATGTTTAATTTGTTTCTCACTCAGAGAATAATGGCAAACTGGTCACACTTAATTAAATAATTATTCAAATTTGTACTAGACTAAAAGAGGGTAATTCATGCTTTACTTTTTTATGGGGAGGTAGTTGTACAACATGTTCCCCTGGGTGGGCCCTTGGCTGAAAAGCAGGAAGCTTTTGTTGAAGAATATTGAGAAAAACAAGAAGGAGATGGAGGAGCTGGTGAGGGGGCTGAAGGAGACTCTCAACCCTCAGATGTGTAGAGGCTTTGTGGACTCGTTCCTCGTCCGAAAGCAGACCCTGGAGGTATGACATCTCACTACAGTTAAAAACAAGATAACTCATGTAAAATATACTGTGTTGGTAAAATGTATATAGGTTCAGAATGTTTGAAACAGCACAGTTAGAAATATATGGCAAATATAAATCAAACTGAATGGTCTTCAGAGATAGATGGGTGGGTTTGAGGGTAGCTGAAGGAGAGGATTAAAAACAAACAAAATATGACTATTTTTAGAATACATTGTGTCCATAAAATGTATATATTATGTACTGTATAAGCTGGAAGTATTATTAACACTTTGTTCTAGCTAGCTATTTGTGTAGTTAGCTATCAAGTAAACACAATGATAGAGTGTTTGTGTTTACAACACTCGAGTGTTGTCCATTAATTTACTTCAATTAGGGGAGGGGTGGTAGGGTTAGGGGAAACAATAAAAGAAAATGTATTTAAAAAAGCTCTCTCGCTCACTTGCTCTCTCTCTCATATACACTACCGGTCAAAAGTTTTAGAACACCTACTCATTCAAGGGTTTTCTTCATTTTTAATGTTTTCTACATTGTAAAAATAATAGTGAAGACATCCAAACTATGAAATAACTCATATGGAATCATGTGTTAAACAAATCTAAATATATTTCATATTTGAGATTCTTCAAAAAGCCACTCTTTGCCTTTGACAGCTTTGCACACTCTAGGCATTTTCTCAACCAGCTTCTGTCACACCCTGATCTTTCACCTGTCTTTCACCTGATTTTTCACCCCCTCTCCAGGTGTCGCCCATCTACCCTAATATCCCCTGTGTATTTATACCTGTGTTGTGTTTGTCTATTGCCAGTTTGTTTTATTCATAACTACCAGAGTTTTCCCTCTTGCTCCTGTCCTGTCTATAATGCCTGTTTTCTAGTTTAGAACTACTGCTAAAGCAACACTCGAGTGGTTTAAGGGAAAACATTTAAAGGTTTTGGAATGGCCTAGTCAAAGCTCAGACCTCAATCCAATTGTGAATCTGTGGTATGACTTAAAGATTGCTGTACACCAGCGGAACCCATCCAATTTGAAAGAGCTGGAACAGTTTCGCCTTGAAGAATAGTTAGGCACGCTCTAGTTCTGTTTTTTTGTAATAATTCTTGTTTGTTTCAAGAAAAATATTTTGCATCTTCAAAGTGGTAGATCTCAAATCAAATCAAATTTTATTTGTCACATACACATGGTTAGCAGATGTTAATGCGAGTGTTCTAGTTCTGACAATGTAGTAATAACCAACAAGTAATCTAACTAACAATTTCAAAACTACTGTCTTATACACAGTGTAAGGGGATAAAGAATATGTACATAAAGATATATGAATGAGTGATGGTACAGAGCAGCAAAGGCAAGATACAGTAGATGGTATCGAGTACAGTATATACATATGAGATGAGTATGTAAACAAAGTGGCATAGTTAAAGTGGCTAGTGATACATGTATTACATAAGGATGCAGTCGATGATATAGATATAGTGTAAATTAAATTATACAAACCCTCCCAAAAAATATATTTTAGTCCCAAGTTTTAAAGCAACAAAATAGGAAAAATACCAAGGGGGTGAATACTTTTGCAAGCCACTGTAAATCAAATCAAAGTAGATTTTTCACGTGCACCGAACACCGAAGTGAAATGTTTACTTTCAGCCTCCAAACAACAGTGCAATTTCTAGGTAAAAAAAAAAGGTATTAGGTGAACAATGGTATGTGTGGACCATTCTAATTTGTTGGTGATGTGGACAATAAGAAACTTGAAACTCTCAACCTGCTCCACTACCGCCCCATTGATGAGAATGGGGGCATGCTCGGTCCTCCTTTTCCTGTAGCCCACAATAATCTTCTTAGTCTTGGTTACGTTGAGGGATAGGTTGTTATTCTGGCACCACCTGGCCAAGTCTCTGATCTCCTCCCTATAGGATGTCTCGTCGTTGTCTGTGATCAGGCCTACTACTGTTGTCATCTGCAAACTTAATGATGGTGTTAGATTTATGCCAGGCCACCAGTCGTGGGTGAACAGAGTACAGGAGAGGACTGAGCACGCACCCCTGAGGGGCTCCAGTGTTGAGGATCAGCGTGGCAGATGTGTTGCTACCTACCCTCACCACCTGGGAGCGACCCATCAGTTAGTCCAGGATCTAGTTGTGGAGGGAGGTGTTTAGTCCCAGGATCCTTGGCTTCGTGATGATCTTTGAGGGTGCTATTGTGTTGAACACTGAGCTGTAGTCAATGAATAGCATTCTCACGTAGGTGTTCCTTTTGTCCAGGTGGGAAAAGGCTACGTGTCTGTTAGGCAGGTTGCCTTAGTGTTCTTGGGCACAGGGACTATGGTGGTCTGCTTGAAACCTGTTAGTATTACAGACTCAATCAGGGACATGTCAGTGAAAATGTCAGTGAAGACATCTGCCAGTTGGTCAGCACATGCCCAGAGCACACGTCCTGGTAATCCATCTGGCCCCGCAGCCTTGTGAATGTTGACCTGTTTAAAGGTCTTACTCACGTCAGCTACGGGAGAGCGTGATCACACAGTCATCCGGAACAGCTGATGCTCTCATGCATGCCTCAGTGTTGCTTACCTCGAAGCGAGCATAGAAGTTATTTAGCTCGTCTGGTCGGCTCGTGTCACTGGGCAGCTCGCGGCTCTGCTTCCCTTTGTAGTCTGTAATGGTTTGCAAGCCCTGCCAAATAAGACGTGCATCGAAGCCGGTGTAGTAGGAGATGAATCTCAGCCCTGTAAATGTGATATTTTCTATTTCATTATAAATGTGTAAAAATGTCTAAACCTGTTTTTGCTTTGTCATTATGGGGTATTGTGTGTAGATTGAGGGAAAAAATTAATGTAATCAATTTTACAATTATGCTATAAATAAACAAAATGTGGAAAAAGTCAAGGGATCTGAATACTTTCCGAATGCACTGTACATATTTACAAAAACAATATGGGGGATTGGAAATGATGCTGACATTTACATTACATTTACATTTAAGTCATTTAGCAGATAGATTGTAGCTTCCATCTGCAATATTAAAGCTGATCTATTCCCCAAAAAATAAAACATTTTAAGTCTTTGAATGAATAACATCTATGAATTTAGTGGGCATTGAGAAATGCGTAAATGGCCCATGTGATAGAGAATGGAGAAAATATAGGAGAGATTATGTTGAAATGGCATTATGTTGAAAATAATTTTGCACGCCCAATTTTTCAGTTTTTGTTTGTTAAAAAAGTTTGAAATATCCAATAAATGTTGTTCCACTTCATGATTGTGTCCCACTTGTTGTTGATTCTTCACAAAAACTACAGTTTTATATCTTTATTTTTGAAGCCTGAAATGTGGCAAAAGGTCGCAAAGTTCAAAGGGGCCGAATACTTTCGCAAGGCACTCTATATAATGGAGTTGTACTATGGTGTGGTATTTGTGGCAATAAAGGATACCGTAGCCATAGAGGACAACAAGGTTCTTAACTTGGGAGGGAGAAGAGTGGCGCAAATACGTGGAAGAAGACAGTGATTGGAGTAGAATACACAATTAAAATATTTATTATTAGAACAGAAAGGCAAATAAAAAAACGAGTCCATAAATTATCTGCAAAAAGTCTTCAGAAAGATTCTCAGAAAATTACACTTGCAAAAACATCCTTCAATGTCGAACAAATAATGCACTTTCCCCACCCTCCATCTTGACTTCCCCAGCCTCAATCTTGACTTCCCCAGCCTCCATCTTGACTTCCCCAGCCTCCATCTTGACTTCCCCAGCCTCCATCTTGACTTCCCCAGCCTCCATCTTGACTTCCCCAGCCTCCATCTTGACTTCCCCAGCCTCCATCTTGACTTCCCCAGCCTCCATCTTGACTTCCCCAGCCTCCATCTTCGACAGATGTATATTTTTTTGTGTGCAGCTTTTCCTTATTTTAAGCATTTTTTTGGAACATCGTTTAAGATTTTCAAGACACAGAACTTTTTAAACGCATTTTTAAAATGTACACAGACCAAAAATATAAACGCAACTATTTCAAAGATTTTACTGAAGTACAGTTCATATAAGGAAATAAGTCAATTGAAATAAATTCATTAGTGCCTAATCTATGGAGTTCACATGACTGGGAATACAGATATGCATCTGTTGGTCAGAGAGACCTTTAAAAAGGTAGTGGTGTGGATCAGAAAACCAGTCAGTATCTGGTGTGACCACTATTTGCCTCATGCAGTGTGACAGTTGAACAAGCGGCTGATTGTGGCCTCTGGAATGTTGTCCCACTCCTCTTCAATGGCTGTGCAAAGCTGCTGGATATTGGCGGGAACTGGAACACGCTGTCGTACACGTCGATCCAGAGAATCCCAAACATGCTCAAAGTGGGACATGTCTGGTGAGTATGCAGGCCATGGAAGAACTGGGGCATTTTCAGCTTCCGGGAATTGTGTACAGATCCTTGCAACATGGGGCTGTGCATTATCATGCTGAAACGTGAGGTGATGGCGGCAGATGAATGGCACGACAATGGTCTCAGGATCTCGTCACGGTATCTCTGTGCATTCAAATTGCCATCAAGAAAATGCAATTGTGTTCGTTGTCCGTAGCTTATACCTGTCCATACCATTGCCCCATGGTGGCGGTGGGGTTCTCTGTTCACAATGTTGACATCTGCAAACTGCTCACCCACACGAAGCCCACACTGTCTGCCATCTGACCGGTACAGTTGAAACCGGGATTCACCCGTGAAGAGCACACTTCTCCAGCGTACCACTGGCCATCGAAGGTGCATTTTTGTTCAGTGTAGTTGCCTTCTCAAAAGAGCCAATACATTAATTCAAATCTAATTTTATTGGTTACATACACGTGTTTAGCAAATGTTATTATTATTCTAGCTCAAACAGTGCAGTAATATCTAACAAGTGATATCTAACAGTTTCACAACATACATTTGAAGTCAGAAGTTTACATACACTTAGGTTAGAGTCATTAAAACTCGTGTTCAACCGACACACATTTTTTGTTAACAAACTCGAGTCTTGGCAAATCGGTTAGGACGTCTACTTTGTGCATGACAAAGTCATTTTTCCAACAACTCTTTACAGACAGATTATTTCACTTAGAATTCACTGTATCACAATTCCAGTGGGTCAAAACTTTACATACATGAAGTTGACTGTGCCTTTAAACAGCTTGGAAAATTCCAAAAATTATGTCAATTAGCCTATCAGAAGCTTCCAGAGTCATAACATAATTTGAGTCAATTGGAGGTGCATTTGTGAATGTATTTCAAGGCCTACCATCAAACTATGTACCTCTTTGCTTGAAATAATGGGAAAATCAAATGAAATCAGCCAAGACCTCAGAAAAAAATTGTAGACCTCCACAAGTCTGGTTCATCCTTGAGAGTAATTTCCAAACGCCCGAAGGTACCACGTTCATCTGCACAAACAATAGTACGCAAGTTTAAACACCAATTGTGCAAATTCTCCCACTTTAAAAGATGAGAGAGGCCTGTAATTTTCATCATAGGTAGACTTCAACCATGACAGTCAAAATGAGAAAAAAAATCCAGAAAATCACATTGTAGGATTTTTTATGAATTTATTTGCAAATTATGGTGGAATAATCTTAGCAGGCGTGTACAGGTCACAAGGCGAGGCTGCTGCTAGTCTATGGGATGCAGAGAGTGGAAGGGCCATGTTCCGTGCCACCATGCCACTCAAACGCTTTCACACTTACTTGAGACTGAGACGATAGCCTTCCGGGTGGCGCAGTGGTTTAGGGCGATGTACTGCAACGCCAGCTGTGCCACCAGATACCCTGGGTTCGCGCCCAGGCTCTGTCGTAACCGGCCGCGGCCAGGGGGCGACGCACAATTGGCCTAGCCAGGGTTAGGGAGGGGTTGGCCGGTAGGGATATCCTTGTCTCATCGCGCACCCGCCCACCACAGCAACTCCTGTGGTGGGCCGGGCACAGTGCGCGCTAACCAAGGTTGCCAGGTGCACGGTGTTTCCTCCGACACATTGGTGCGGCTGGCGTCCGGGTTGGATGCGCGCTGTGTGGCTTGGTTGGGTTGTGCATCGGAGGACGCATGACCTTCAACATTCGTCTCTCCCGAGCCCGTACGGGAGTTGTACCAATGAGACAAGATAGTAGCTACTAAAACAATTGGACACCACGAAATTGGGGAGAAAACGGGGTAAAATAAATTTAAAAATTAAAAAAAGAGACGTTTCGACGACCGTGAGACGAGACCCGCAAGACGTGCCTCGGACAAACTGGCAGCCATGCGAGAGGTCTGGGACAAGTGGGTCGCGCGGCTGCCGGTCCTCTACATCCCAGGGCCTGACGTGACAGTGGACGAGCAACTGGTTCCATTCAGAGGTAGTGTATATAGGTTGTCTAGGTGTCTTCCCCTAGGTTCTGTCCTGTCTAGGGACACTTTACTAGGCGCTGTGCATTGCTTGCCATTCGGGGCCTTTAGGCTGGCCTTTTCTGTACACCACTTTAGGACGTCAGCAGCTGACATAATAGCGGCCGATCTAACAAGGCCTTGATAACTGTGATTCCATTTCATACATGTCATAAAAGCGATTGTACACACATTGACATCTGTGACTGCTTCTGTGTGTGTGACACCGACTGATACTAATAATTAGCCACCGTGCTACTCTTGTTGCCAAAGGTCATTGTCCTTTCCGGCAGTACATGCCCAGCAAGCCAGCGAAATATGGCATCAAGTCGTGGGTGGCCTGCGACGCCAAGTCCAGCTACGCTTGGAAGATGCAGGTTTACACCGGGAAGCCCACCAGTGGAGGTCCAGAGAAGAACCAGGGGATGCGGGTTGTGCTTGACGTGACAGAGGGACTGAGGGGTGACAATTTCTTCACCTCTTATGAACTCGGACGGCAGCTCCTCAGGAGGAATGTCACCATGGTTGGCACGGTTCGAAAGAACAAGCCTGAGCACCCGCCTGCACTGCTAGCGGAAAAGCAGAGAGGTGTTCTCATCGAGGTTCATCTTCACGCCCACCACCACTCTAGTTTCCTACCTCCCCAAGAAAAACAAGACTGTGTTACTCTGAGCACACTGCACACAGGGGCCGCTGACTTTAGCCATAGACACGACAGGAAGCCAGCCATCATCCTAGACTACAACTGCAACAAAGGAGGTGTGGACAACCTAGGTAAGGTCATTGGAACTTACAGCTGCAGAAGGATGACTGCCCGCTGGCCCCTAGTCATCTTCCACAACATAATGCCTTTGTCCTATGGAGAGAGATCAACCCGAGCTGGATGCCTCGTAAGCGCAACAAGAGGGTGTTCTTGGAGCAGCTGGGAAAGGCACTCGTAACTCCATTCATCGAAAGAAAGGAGCGTCTCCTCCACACAGATGCATCTGCAGCACTTGTCAAAGCTGTTCACAGGGCTAGATCTCGTGAGCAACCTGAGGAGCCAGCTGTCCCTGCCACTGCCCCAGCTGAGGCAAGTAAGAGGAAGAGGTGTCAGATCTGCCCACCGAAGCAGGACTCTGAAACACATACTGTGTGCTGCAGGTGTAAGAAATATATCTGCAAAGGCTGTGCACACGCATACTGTCACACCTGTGCTCATTGAGAGTTTAAACGAGACGGATCAAATTGACCCGGAGAACACAGGGTTTATGCAGAATATAAGGACAACGGGATGGATAAACAGTGATATGGTAATGTGGCCACACTGTCTCCCATGACCTTCCCAAGTTGGGACAAATGGACTAGTTCGTAGCTGGATTCTTCACCGATCTTTTACACTTTCTCCGGAACATGAACTTTGTTCGTACCTCAAGTTCTGTGAGGTGGAAGGATTTCCTTTGTCTCCATGAAAACGACTCTCTATAACGGTGTGGCCATAAGGTCTTCTCAGGAATTTACGACCTCTGACCACAGCAGCCTAGTTGAAGGAGGCAAGGGGAGGCAGGGAGAGGGGATGGGGTTGCTATACTCAAAGAGGCCAACGTCATGACAGCAGTCTGATGGCTTTGAGATAGAAGCGGTTTTTCCAGTCTCTCGGTCACAGCTTTGATTCACCTGTACTAACCTCGCCTTTTGGCTGATAGCGGGGTGAACAGGCAGTGGCTCGGGTGGTTTATGTCCTTGATGATCTTTTTGGCATTCCTGTGACATCGGGTGCTGTAGGTGTCCAGGAGGGCGGGAAGATTGCCCCCGGTAAGGCGTTGGGCAGACAGCACCACCGCTCTGTAGCAGTTGTGGGCGGTGCACTTGCCATTCCATGTGGTGATACAGCCCGACAGGATGCTCTCAATTGTGCATCTGTATAAGTTTGAGGGCTCTAGGTGTTAAGTCAAATTTCATTAGCCTCCCTGAGGTTGAAGAGGCGCTGTTGCACCGCCTTCACCACACTGTCTGTGTGGGTGACCGTTTCAGTTTGTCAGTGATATGTATGCCAAGGAATTTAAAACTTTCCACCTTCTCCACTGAGGTTCCGTCGATGTGAATAGGGGGTTGCTCCCTCTGCTGTTTCCTGAAGTCCATGATCATCTCCTTAGTTTTATTGACGTTGAGTGAGAGGTTATTTTCCTGGCACCACACTCCCAGAGCCCTCACCTTCTCCCTGTAGGCTGTCTCATCATTGTTGATAATAAAGCCTACCACTGTTGTGTCATCTGCAAACTTGATGATTGAGTTGGAGGCATGTTTGGCCACGCAGTCATGGGTGAACAGGGAGTACAGTAGAGAGCTGAGCACACAACCTTGTGGGGCCCCAGTGTTGAGGATCAGCGAAGAGGTGTTTCCTACTTTCATCACCTACTATGGTGTTGAATGCTAAGCTATAGTCAATAAACAGCATTTTTACATAGGTATGCCTCTTGTCCAGATGGGTTAGGGAGGTGTGCAGTGTGGTGGCGATTGCATCGTCTGTGGATCTATTGGGGTGGTAAGCAAATTGAAGTGCGTCTAGGGTGGCCGGTAGGGTGGAGGTAATATGATCCTTGACAAGTCTCTCAAAGCACTTCATGATGACAGAGGTGAGTGCTACGCTGCAATAGTCATTTAGTTAAATTACCTTTGTCCCTGTACAGAAGAAAGAGATGGTGGCCATCTTGAAGCATGTGGGGACAACAGACTGGGATAGGGATTGATTGAATATATCTGTGTACACACACCAGCCAGCTGGTCTGTGCATGCTCTGAGGACGCGGCTAGGGATACCATCCGGGCTGGCAGCTTTGCGAGGGTTAACACGCTTAAATGTCTTACTCACATCGGCAATGGAGAAGGAGAGCCCACAGTCCTTGGTGGTGGGCCGTGTCAGTGGCACTGTATTATCCTCAAAGCGAGCGAAGGTGTTCAGCCTGTCCGGAAGCAAGACGTCAGTGTCTGCGACGTGGCTAGTTTTCCGTGATTGTCTGTAGACCATGCCACATACGTCTTGTGTCTGAGCTGTTGAACTGAGACTCAACTTTGTCCCAATACCGACGTTTAGCCTGCTTGATTGCTATGCGAAGGGAATAACTACACTGTTTGTATTCTTCCATTTCCCCAGTCTTTCCCTGGTTAAATGCGATGGTTCGCGCTTTCAGTTTTGAGCGAATGCTCCCATCTATCCACGGTTTCAGGTTGGGGTCGGTTTTAATAGTCAGTGGTTACAACCTCTTCTATGCACTTCCTGATAGACACATTTACCGATACGGTGAATGAGTTTTATTATTATCTGAAGCTACTCTGAACATATCCCAGTCTGCGTGATCAAAACAATCTGGAAGCGTGGATACCGATTGAATAGTCCTTACCACGGGTGCTTTCTGTTTGAGTTTCTGCCTATACGAAGAGAGGGGCAAGATGGAATCATGGTCCGATTTGCCGAATGGAGGGCGGGGGAGGGCCTTATATGCATTCCGTAAGGTAATGTAACAGTGTTTGAGAGTTTTAGCCGTGCGAGTACATAGAGTTGATAGACTTTCGGAAGCCTTTGCTTTGTTAAGATCCACAGCTACAAAAAATGCAGCCTCAGGATATGTGGTTTCCAGTTTGCATAAAGTCCATTGAAGTTCTTTAAGGGCCGTCGTGGTATTTGCTTGAGTGGAGGATATAGACGGCTGTGGCTATTATTGATGTAATTTCCCTCAGGAGATAGTACGGTCGGCATTTGATTGTGAGATATTCTAGTTTGGAAGGACTTGAGTTCCTGTATGTTATCGTGTAAGTCGTTAGTCATAAAACATATACCTCCACCCTTCTGCTTCCCGGAGAGATGTTTATTCCTGTCGGCACGATGCTTTGAGAACCCAACTGGCTTTATGGAGTCAGACAGAATATCTTGAGAGCCGTATTTCCGTGAAGCAGAGTATGTTACAATCCATGGTGTCTCTCTGAAAAGCAACTCTCGCCTTGAGCTTGTCAACTTTATTATCCAGCGATTGGACATTAACGAGTAAAATACTCGGGAGCGGTGGGTGGTGTGCACGCTTCCTAAGTTGGACCAGAAGACCACCCTGAGTACCTCTCCTCCACCAGCATTGTTTTGGGTCAGCCTCTGAAATAAGTTCAACTGCACTAGGGAGAGCAAACAAAGGATCTGCTCCAGGTCGTAATCCTCATTGGCTCCCGAGTGGCGCATCTGTCTAGGGCACTGCATCTAAGTGCAAGGGGCATCACTACAGTCCCTGGTCAAAATCTGAGCACAAATGTGTTTACATCCCTGGGCTCCTGAGTGGCGCATCTGTCTAGGCCACTGCATCTAAGTGCAAGAGGAATCACTACAGTCCCTGATCAAATTCTGAGCACAAATGTGTTTACCTCCCTGGGCTCCCGAGTGGCGCATCTGTCTAGGCCACTGCATCTAAGTGCAAGAGGAATCACTACAGTCCCTGGTCAAATTCTGAGCACAAATGTGTTTACCTCCCTGTTTATGAGCAGTTCTCCTTTGCCAAGATAATCCATCCACCTGACAGGTATGTCATATCAAGAAGCTGTTTCAATCACACCTTCTGCTGGGGACAATAAATGACCATTCTAAAATGTGCAGTTTTGTCACATAACACAATGCCACAGATGTCTAAAGATTTGAGGGAGTGTGCAATTGGCATGCTGACTGCAGAAATGTCCAACAGAGCTGTTGCCAGAGAACTGAATGTTGATTTCTCTACCATAAGCTGCCTCCATCATTATTTTACAGAATTTGGCAGTACATCCTACCAGCCTCACAGCCGCAGAGCACATGTAACCACGGACGCCCAGGACCTCCACATCCGGCTTATTCACCTGCGGGATCGTCTGATAAGGGGGGCGGGTGCTGAGGACTATTTCTGTCTGTAATAAAGCCCTTTGTGGGGAAAAACTCATTCCAATTGGCTGGGACTGGCTCCCAAGTGGGTGGGCCTATGCTCTCCCAGGCCCACCCATGGCTGTATCCCTGCCCAGTCATGTGAAAACCATAGATTAGGGCCAAATTCATATTTCAATTAACTGATTTCCTTCTATGAACTGTAACTCAGTAAAATCTTAGAAATTGCTGCATGTTGCATTTATATTTTTCTTCAGTATAGTTTGCCATTCGAGTACGCAACATTTAGGAAATTAGGGTATACTCTAATAGAGTATATGCCTGGATGTCATACTAATTTCTGTTTTAACAACAGTATGTGAAGGTATGTGAAAATATAATGTTTAAAGTGCAACATGCAGAAATCGCTGTAATAGTTCACCTAATTTCAGTTTATGTGTCAAGAAATTCAACTTTTTCACTCCGGACTTTTTATCTGGACGTGGTTCATCAGGACCTCCACCAGCCGAAGCTAAGTAGTAACATTAATGTTATGTCTTCTAATTGCAGTCGCTGTATTCATAATATACAGGAGAACGGTCGCTTTATGACGAGGATAGCTGTGCTGCAAGCCCAGCTTCAGACGCATTCGTTAGGCAGGGGTAATATAAGTGTAGGAAAGGATAAAACAGGGTCTGTGCCACCAATAAGTACAGATAGTAGTATAAATCCCCTCGCACAGTCCCCACAGCCGTACAATTTTCTCATGGCTTCTGGAAGGAAATGCTGTAGGAATGCTCAACCGGTGTCGCTCATTCAGCAGACAGAAACTTTCAACCGGTTCTCCCCATTAAGCAATGGGTCGGTGTCAAGAGAATTATGTTCTCAGTGTTCATAAACCCAATTGAATTGATAACTCTGCCTGAAACCCAGAATTTGTAGGAAACTGGTTGGAATGAATCAGACGGAGGCCCAGTTACAATAGTTGTGAATGTTTATTTAGAGAGCTCTGCTTATCATTTCCTGTACATTGGTCTATATACCTCACATTTTGTCATAAATGTTCCTCCTCCTCTCAGATACAATGGCAATATAGTTCACAAGTCTTCTCCTACTCATAAATTGTTTGCCACCTGTTATGCAATCTACTACAAGCCCAGGTCTCTAACCTCCCTGAGTGGGGACAGAATGTCCTGTAAAGAACACAGTAGTACAGCTTGTCTGAAGATAGCTCAATTTGTTTCATACTTGCACCCTGCTTACATACTAAAAAGGAACAGAAAGTCCTTGTTCTAATTATTGACTAAAACTACACACATCAGATTTAGTTTTATGATTCTAATAAGTTTCATACAATCATACAGTGACACTGTAGTATTCTGTTAGTTATAGATCTACGTTAAATGTATACATCATTTAGTCATTATTCATAAAATTCATGACAGTTGGAGTCAGAGGCCAAGCCTTCTCTGGTCTCTCCTCCTCCTGTCTGAGACGCCGAAGCCTCCCACCATTAGCTCTGACAAATTGAAAACACTAGTCATTGGTGACTCCATTAC
Source organism: Oncorhynchus nerka (assembly GCF_034236695.1). Taxonomy (NCBI): domain Eukaryota; kingdom Metazoa; phylum Chordata; class Actinopteri; order Salmoniformes; family Salmonidae; genus Oncorhynchus; species Oncorhynchus nerka. Next base: position 37,444,920 of record NC_088421.1, read on the forward strand.
CCACAATATAAGACTTAAAACGAATCATCCAGCAATCATACACTGTTTACCAGGGGGCAGGGCTAGCGACGTTAAGGCTAATCTAAAAATGGTGCTAATCTAAAGATGGTGCCCTATATTTTTATAAGAATGGACAGAGCCCCGGGCTTAAAAGTCAGGTACCAGCGTTTAATTCAAGAGAGTACTCCTTACATACACATTTTTCCACAGGTTATAAACTGAAAATGACGTCAGCGTTTTCTAAATGTTCTATCTCTTCATGACACCGGTAGAGAGGCCCTATAGGTCTCGAGCCTTCCCTCCTCGCCTGAAGCCAAGGTCAGTCAGTATAAATCAGCATTCTAGACAGTCTGGAGATAGTCCGTCCCTGCCATCTGGAGATAGTTCATTCATTTGTACAAAGGAACAGACCGTCATTGTTACTAAACTCCTGACTATATTATATACAATTGGGAATGGGAGCAAGAGAGAAAATTCATATATGTACAGTACATAATAGCATTTGGACTAGTCAGTCCTGATTGAAATACATATACATAATTTGTCATCATTGATAAAAATTCCCTTAACAAACAGTAAAAAGACAGGCTACATACAGTAGCGAGGCTACATACAGACACCGGTGAGTCAGGCTGATTGAGGTAGAATGTACATGTAGATATGGTTAAAGTGATTACGCAAATATGATGAACAGAGAGTAGCAGTAGCGTAAAAGAGGGGTTGGCGGGTGGTGGGTGAAGGGACACAATGCAGATAGCCCGGTTAGCCAATGTGCGGGAGCACAGGTTGGTCGGCCCAATTGAGGTAGTAAGTACGTGAATGTATAGTTAAAGAGAATATGCATATATGATAAACAGAGAATAGCAGCAGCGTAAAAAGAGGGGTTGGGGGAAGGGGTGGGAGGGGCACATAATGCACATTTTTAGGGCCTTCCTCTGACACCGCCTGGTGTAGAGGTCCTGGATGGCAGGCAGCTTAGCCCCAGTGATGAACTGGGATGTACACACTACCCTCTGTAATTCCTTGCGGTCAGAGGCCGAGCAATGGACGAACCAGGCAGTGATGCAACCAGTCAGAATACTCTCGATGTTGCAGCTGTAGAACCTTTTGAGGATCTCAGGACCCATGTCAAATCTTTTTAGTTTCCTGAGGGGGAATAGGCTTTGTCGTGCCCTCTTCACGACTGTCTTGGTGTGTTTGGACCATTCTAGTTTGTTGTTGATGTGGACACCGAGGAACTTGAAGCTCTCAACCTGCTCCACTACAGCCGCGTCGATGGGAATGGGGGCGTGCTTGGTCCTCCTTTTCCTGTAGTCCACAATCATCTCCTTAGTATTGGTTACATTGAGGGATAGGTTGTTATTCGGGCACCACATGGCCAGGTCTCTGACCTCCTCCCTATAGGCTGTCTCGTCGTTGTCGGTGATCAGGCCTACCACTGTTGCGTCGTCTGCAAACTTAATGATGGTGTTGGAGTCGTGCCTGGCCATGCAGTCGTGGGTGACCAGGGAGTACAGGAGTGCATAGAAGTGATTTTGCTCGTCTGGTAGGCCTGCGTCACTGGGCAGCTCGCAGCTGTGCTTCCCTTTGTAGTCTGTAATAGTTTGCAAGCCCTGCCACATGAGACGAGTGTCAAAGACGGTGTAGTATGATTCAATCTTAGCCCTCTATTGACGCTTTGCCTGTTTGATGGTTCGTCGCAGGGCATAGCAGGATTTCTTGTAAGCTTCCGGGTTTAGAGTCCCGCACCTTGAAAGCGGCATCTCTACCCTTTAGCTCAGTGCGAATGTTGCCTGTAATCCATGGCTTCTGGTTGGGGTATGTACGTACAGTCACTGTGGGGACGACGTCCTCAATGCACTTATTGATAAAGCCAGTGACTGATGTGGTGTACTCCTCAATGCCATCGGAGGAATCCCGGAACATATTCCAGTCTGTTCTATCAAAACAGTCCTGTAGTTTAGCATCTGCTTCATCTGACCACTTATTTTATAGACCAAGTCGCTGGTGCTTCCTGCTTTAATTTTAGCTTGTAAGCAGGAATCAGGAGGATAGAGTTTTGGTCGGATTTACCAGATGGAGGGCGAGGGAGAGCTTTGTACGCACGTCTGTGTGTGGACTACAGGTGATCTAAAATGTGTTTCCCTCTGGTTGCACATTTAACATATTGATAGAAATTTGATAGAACTGATTTTAGTTTCCCTGCATTAAAGTCTCCAGCCACTAGGAGCGCCGCCTCTGGGTGAGTGGTTTCTTGTTTGCTTATTTCCTTATACAGCTGACTGAGTGCCAGCATCTGTCTGTGGTGGTAAATAAACAGCCACAAAAACTATAGCTGAAAACTCTTGTCGTGGAAATTTCCTTAATTACCAAATGATGAGAGAGCAAATCACACGAGTCAGAGTTATGCTTAATCTTCACCTTTAATAATAATTAAGCTTTTGCAATAGCATTTTGACTTTCAACAGTTCAGTATCTCTAATGAAAAGTTGAGAGTGCCCCACATAATGGAAAATGGGATCCTTTATAGCAAAGATCCACCCCCTCCTAGACGACATGACAAAACACAGGTCTTAGGAACTTACACAAAGAAAAAACCTTACTTCAGAGAGAATATCCCCTAGTCAGACAGAGTGGGCTATAAATTATGGTTCAGTTTGGTCTCCTAAACAAAGCTCTTATCTCGTCCTTGGTACAAAATGGTACCAAGACATTACCCCCACCCTATGATATATATCAAATTGTCATTTAGATAGAACCAATTCTAAATACAACCAATCAGAGGACAAACTCACGGAGAGGAGAGTGACCCTATAGGTCAACAAAGAGGGAGCATAGAATGATTCCAGACACTGCCACCCTCCTTTCCCCCCATGAGAAAATTAGGGAGTCACTGCCACACAGAAAATATATGTTTACACATGATGACCCCTTGACCTCTCCCCTCTCTGTGGCCCATGCAACTTAGTCCTGACATAGAACAGATAACTGCCAATGGCCACCACTATAGTACAACCAAATACATTCTTATGAGAAATAACTCATAAGCGGCAGGGTAGCCTAGTGGTTAGAGCGTTGGACTAGTAACCGAAAGGTTGCAAGTTCGAATCCCCGAGCTGACAAGGTACAAATCTGTCGTTCTGCCCATGAACAGGCAGTTAACCCACTGTTCCTAGGCCGTTATTGAAAATAAGAATTTGTTCTTAACTGACTTGCCTAGTAAAATAAAGGTAAAATAAAATAAAAATATCATGAAAATAACACATTGCGAAAGTATTCGGCCCCCTTGAACTTTGCGACCTTTTGCCACATTTCAGGCTTCAAACATAAAGATATAAAACTGTATTTTTTTGTGAAGAATCAACAACAAGTGGGACACAATCATGAAGTGGAACGACATTTATTGGATATTTCAAACTTTTTTAACAAATCAAAAACTGAAAAATTGGTTAATCTAAAGATGGCTGCCCAGAGAGGATGTTGTTTTTATAGGCAGAGGCAACTCATTCCATTCTGAGGCTCCAGTATACAAGAAAGTACCTTTCCAAGCATTACTACTACCTGTATTATTACTACCTGTATAAGCACACATCAGCAACACCTGATCTGGTGCTGGGATTGTGTGCATCCCTAACATGAGGAAAGTAATCACTTAGATATCTGGGCGCAGGAACATAAATACTCCTGTAAACCAAACCTAGTCTTAATCTGGGACACCCTAGCCTCAACAGGCAGAACCATAAATACTCCTGTAAACAAAACCTAGTCTAATCTGGGACACCCTAGCCTCAACAGGCAGAACCATAAATACTCCTGTAAACCAAACCTAGTCTAATCTGGGACACCCTAGCCTCAACAGGCAGCCAGTTTAGTTTCTGAAAGCAGCTCCAGCCTATGTGAGTACGTGGACTCACCTTCAATACTACCCCGATCAGCTTATTCTGGGTAATCTGGAGCTTCCCCTTCATAAATTTAGATAAGCCCCAAACCAGGAAGTACCAGCATAATCAAAATGGCATTGAATGAGAGTAGTAGCTAGCACTTTCATGGAGTCCTTATCAAGCAGCTTGGACTTTCTAGACAAAAACTTAGTCCTGGCATTAACCTTCCCTAGCACCTTATTGGCCATGCTCACACCTCCCAAGCCTCCATCAAGAATACATCCCAGGTAGCTAACAGAGGTTTTAGTAGTCAGCACCTCACCCCCTAACTCCACTCTGATTTCAGACGACCTACACACTTTAGGTCTGGATCCAAAAATAATTGCTTCAGTTTTCCCTAAGTGCAGAGATAGCTTATTATCTTCAAGCCATTTGCTAATGTTAGTAAGCTCTGTGCTAAGTATGCTCTCCAACATAGTTTTACTTTTGTGAGACATCAGAAGTGTACAGTCATCCGCATAAAGAAAAAGACGGTAAGAACAAGCATCTTTCATATGGTTAATATACAATAAAAACAGCAGAGGCCCAAGCACGCTCCCCTGCGGAACGCCACAACTCATTGGTTTTGCCTGAGATGGTGAACCATTAACCTCTACTGATAAGTAGGACTTTACCCAGCCTAGAGGGATACTGCCTCCAGTTTGGAGATTAGGAGACAGTGGTTAACTGTATCAAAGGCCTTCTGTAGGTCAAGCAGTACCATTCCACACAGATTTCCCTCATCAATCTCTTTCCTGATGAAGTCAGTCAAATAAAGTAGACATGAATCAGTGGAGTATGTTTTTCTAAAACCTGACTGAAAATCATACATTAGACCCTGTTTGTTAACATATTCATACATTTGCTCATGTACAACTATCTCCAGGATCTTTGATGTTACACAGAGGATAGATACAGGCCTATAATTCCCAGGGTCAGACTTTATCCCCTTCTTATAAAGAGGTATAACTTTAGCTTGTTTCATGTCCCTGGGAAAGGTGCCTTGTTCAAGAGTGAGATTAATAATATGCGTAATACAAGGGCCAATTTGCTCAGCAGAATCGAATAGAAACCTTGCAGGAATATTATCCAGGCCTGTGACTTTGGAGCATTTAAACTCTGCCAGCATACTGACTATTTTGGCTGTTGCTACCTTTGCAAAAGAAAAAGAGTTTGGCTGAACCCCTAACTCCACATAATACGTATTGAGTTGGTTGCTTCCATACAAACCAGAACTGGTGGGCAGCTTGCTGGCAACAGAAGTAAAATATGAGTTGAGTTCATTGGCAACCTCTGCTTTTTCATATACCATCTCCCACTTGATGTTCAGTCCAATACTGTTTAGTTTGTTTTTGGTAGTACTACTACGGCCTAGTTCCTTAAATGATTTCCAAAGCTTTTAAGGGTCATTTTTGTTTTCAATGATTTTTCTCAGCAAAGTAATCCCTCTTACCTTCATCCATCCTGCTCTGTGCTTCATCCATCCTCCTCTGTGCTTCATCCATCCTCCTCTGTGCTTCATCCATCCTGCTCTGTGCTTCATCCATCCTGCTCTGTGCTTCATCCATCCTCCTCTGTGCTTCATCCATCCTGCTCTGTGCTTCATCCATCCTCCTCTGTGCTTCATCCATCCTCCTCTGTGCTTCATCCATCCTCCTCTGTGCTTCATTTCTGTGACATTTATATAGGACAAAATCATGCTGCTCTTGTACATTTTTGAAAGGCCTTATTCCTTGCTTGGATAGATTCTATAATCTCATGATTAAACCAAGGGCCATCACATTCACCACATCAAGGAATCTACATTTAAAGGCTTCCCAGGCACTGTCTTTCCCTACACTATCGAGCACTATCGAGCACATACAATAAACAGATATGTATTGTATAGAGCAGAGGGAACAGTCACTAAGGTGAAGTGCTGTTCCATTCAACTTCGGCAATTGTTGTGGATCTGCTCTCTCCTGAACAGCACCCAATGGCTATTTCATATGGAAATGGAGAGGAGTAGCAGGCGCAGTGGCCATGTGTGTGTTTGATGTTCTACTCCATTCCATTTGAATAAAAAAATGGAAAATATAATCTGACATGTGGAAAAAAAAGATATATATATACACACACACACCCAAACAAACCAACACTCACTCACACACACACAAACAAGCCACACATTTCATTGCAAAAAAAATAATATATGTATATATATATTTTTATATATAATATATATATATTTTTAATATTTCATAAAACGGCATTAGCGCTTACCCGTCCAGAAGTACGTGCTGTCCTTGCAGAAACAGCTCCTCAGTTCGTTTGAATCATAACACTCAAAGATTCCTCAAAAAAAAAATCTGTCTCACTAGGTAATGGTAAAAAGCACATACATAGGTCATAGAAATATTGCGGGATTCTGTATTTTACATTATAGCCATTACCATATATCTATGATTAAATGTTATCTGATGTTGGCTGTGTGAAGTATCTGCATTTGTGCACTTGAGCATCATCATGAGACTAAACAACTGCTTGCTACATCTACTTGCCTGTTTGTGTGTGTGACAAGAACTGAGTAACATGGTGTGACCTGCATGTTGCAAAATTGTAGATAACAGCCCAGCAGATGCTTTGTCCTTGTGTTTGTATGTAACAATATTGAGCACATGGTGTGACTTGCTGTATCTTACAAAATTGTGGTCAATTAGGTATAGGGAGGGGTGGTCATCACGAGGTTTAACTGAGATGGAAAAATACTGAACAACACTATAGCAGGAACTGAGCAACTGTTATAACTAGGCTGCGATACCAGAACAGTAAGAATCTATACATCGACGGAGGGAGGACTCCAAGAAGCGCCAAGAGGCGGGGACCCGCCTGAGCGCCTGCGATAGGCTGAGCAAGTTTAACCACGCTCAGCCTCTACTGTGATAGGCCAACAGACGGGTTGGAACAATGTCTATCACAGTATAAGAACAACTGTTTACGTACATCCTGTCAGTTCCCTGTTCTGCCCTGCGTGGTATTACAGTGAGCCCATATATACTAAAGTTGCATTTGCCATTTATTGCTTAGCTAATAAAAAATACATAGTATACAATCGGTGACTCATTGTTATATTTATCTTGATACCAGATTCGAATTTACGCAACTCTAACAATATATACACATATATAGTGATAAGTACGAACATTGCTACTAGGAGCGGCAAGGACTTATTAAACATTGGTAGTAAATCCTCAAAGGAGGTCCCGAAATTTACGGGAAATGAGAAATATATGCAGGAATATGATAAGAGGAACACCTATTTTAGCCAGACATGGAGGAATAAGTACGAATTTAATGAACGTTTAAATAAAGAAAAACTGGAATCAATGATGAAACAAATAAATAGGGTTAGTGGAGACAGGACAGATAAACAACGGGCAGAGGGGCTAAATACAGCTAGGATATGGTTAGCCGAGGAGAGGAAGAGAGCTGAGAACAAAGGAAAAGGAAGGGCGGCGCCCAAAGTCTGACTCAGACAAAAGACGATGATGAACCCTGAATAGAAACTGATACCGCTAAAATAGTCAGGAAGGGTTTAAATTAGGACTATTTTCTGGGAATTCTCGGTGCCGGAGTTTGCTACTACAGACAATTATAATAATATAGTTATTGGCGGGGAAACTCAATCATTTCAATAGTTTTGGTGGACTAGCGGTAAAATTACGCGGGACACTGAGGTTCGTATCTCAGCTTTGACACCGATAGACTAAAATTGATTTTAGATTGTAATTCAGCTATTTGTATGTTTTATCTGGAAAAATACGGTCATTAGTGTTTGTATAAGATATGAACTGAACGTTTTTAATATGTCGTTTAGGTTGACTTGAGAGAAGAGTTCATTCAAAATAATGGCGAGACAATTTCGATGTAATACGTTATGTTGCCCAAAATGATCTGCTGGAATAATGTATTGAGACGGGAGTCGTATTTAAATAAATGTATCATAAAAGAGAAAGTCACCTAAACCTGATTAATTTTAAGGAATAACGGAGAGATACGATAAAGTTTTGCGCCATCAGGATGTTACATTTTTTCATGAATCGACTGACATACGATATAAATTTAGCAAAAAACATGATACGTTTAAATTTTGGGGTATAGAAAGTTGGGAAGTTTGGTTGGTTTTACTTTTTCGATAGAATTTAAAGCAGAACTCAATCTGAATAGGGGATATATTTGACAAGAGGCAGGCTGACTTGCGGCGTCATTACGTTGAATACACAACAACGTTCCTCAAATTATGACAGAGAAAATGAGTTGTGGCATTTAGAGGGAAAATGCGTGCGTTATAGCTTTGAGTCACTTTTCAATAGTGGCTGAATGTTCCAAATACATTTTTAAAAAGTAGCTGAATATCGTCAGGATAGTCTGAAAAGATGCTACAGCTAGCAACAGAATTGCGAGGCGGTCCATTGGGCTATATTTGGCTATAATATAGGGAGGTAAGAATAGTTGTATTGTAAAAAGTTGTGGTTGTTTCCCGGGTATTGATTTTTGGTTAGGTAACTAACGCCAGTGAATTCGAACAAGAAGTTAACGTATTCTAAACATGATCTGTTTTCATTACGGGCAACAATGAAAGGTCTACAATAGGGTATGGCTGGCTGGGCGTGTTTTATTTTAAAGGGACAGTGCACGTTTATCACAGTTGTGTGAGTGTATTGGCAGGCTATAAAGTATTTTGGGGAGGCAATTTGGAGAAAGACTGAATGAGTTACATGAAACATAGAGGAAATTTAAAACAAATGATTTGAGGGGATTATCATAATTATTAGGTTTTGTTTTTGTTGTAAACGTTTGGGTTAAGGGGATTTCCCTGTTCCCAGAGACAAGATATTTTAAAGGGGTACACTCACATATGGAATATTAGGAGTTTTATTTTCTGAGTTTTAATTAGACAAGTGAATTATTTTTTAAATATAAAGGGTTCTTTAATATGTCTAATATGGTGTGGAACACGAATGTAAAGGGGTGGTGTAACCTTTGACCAAGTTTCCATGGCTCTCCCAGTTGGTCTGATCAGCCGCAGGGGGGAGCCATTTGAATAATGACTTTATGGTCATGGGTGATACTGGTTTTTAAGGTAAATGTATTATAATGGAGTTTATAGTACTGCAACAGGAACATATATCATATTAATCATCGATAATAAATGGGGGAGGATGGTCCTTTGAGGTTTGCACAGGACACCGTTGTTAAGCCAATAGGGCAGGAAAATACATGATAGAAAAGGCGATTTTATAAGCATTAAAATTATTTATGAAAATAAGTAAGTTGCAGTTCTTAGGAATGGTAAATTACGGTAGATAAGGTATCTCAAACTATGAAACATATATTAAATTATTGACGTGACTGACTTTTTAAAGGTTAACCCATGTTATTTTTAGATAAAATACAGTGGATTCCCAAAGGAGAGATTTCATTAACACAGGAAAGAGATAGGATATGGTTAGCATTCGTTTTGGCTTTAATTAAACATTTAGAATATTTTTTATTTAAATAGTATTAATTAATATCGGGCGAACATGCCTCTCATGATTAAGTTTAGTTTATTTATGGTAGTGCACATTGCCGCAGGTTTTTGCGAACCTGCCCAGTGTATATCGGTCATACAAAACCCAGTGTATATCGGTTATACAAAACCCAGTGTATGTTGGTCATACAAAACCCTGTGGGAATAGTAAAGCTCCCATTATTGATCAATTCTAGAAATGTTAGAACATCAAATCAAAGATAACTTAAATCATTCCCCACAGAATCGAGAATATAGGCTACTGACCTTGTCACCAACTGGGAAAAGCAATGTTCGTTGGATCTAGTCACCGTCCCTGTCGGTCTGGGGTGTACACCGGCCTGGTCTTTAACCTCAATTTAGAGGCCAGGTCTTAAATAACGGGACCAGACCCGCTCGTGCACGATTTTCGGCGTACGACCTTCAGATGACAGAGACGGGTATTTTAGATCCCGGTTCGAAGGACCAATTGTTACGGGAATTAAATTCTGATATGTTTTAATACCCAATTAAATTAAACACTCTGTCCACTCCTAAGAATTTGTAAGACTATTATTTGCATAAAATGGACAGAGACCAGTCTCAAAACCAATCTGTAGCATTTATTCTCGAGAGTACTGAACACGATACAGTTTACCACAGGTTATAAACTGAAAATGACGTCATTAGTTTTCGAACTGTCCCATCTCCTCTCCCACCCTGGTACAAAGGCAGTATCTCAAGCCTTCCCACATCGTATCCGACCAATTTAAAATAATTTATGACCGAGCCAAAGTCTCCCTGTGTAGATAAGCATTCTAGCCAGTCTGACGATAAATTCATTCATTTCTACCAAGGAACAGACAGTCATTGTTCTAATTCTTGATTATATTTACACACATTATATTCAGTACTAGGATTAAAAGAAAATTCATACATCTATACAGTAACATAATAGTATTCTGATTAGTCAGTCCTGATTGAACTGTATACATAATTAGTCATTATTGATTAAAAAAATCCCTTAACAGTCCCCCCTTTCCTGCTATAACAGCCTCCACTCTTCTGGGAAGGCTTTCCACTAGATGTTGGAACATTGCTGCAGGGACTTGCTTCCATTCAGCCAGAAGAGCATTAGTGAGGTCGGGCACTGATGTTGCGCGATTAGGCCTAGCTCACAGTCGGCATTCCAATTCATCCCAAAGTTGTTCGATGGGGTTGATGTCAGGGCTCTGTGCAGGTCAGTCAAGTTCTTCCACACCGATCTCGACATACCGTTTCTGTATGGACCTCACTTTGTGCATGGGGGCATTGTCATGCTGAAACAGGACAGAGCCTTCCCCAAACTTGTGCCACAAAGTTGGAAGCACAGAATTATCTGAATGCAGAATGCTGTAGCGTTAAGATTTTCCTTCACTGGAACTAAGGAGCCAAGCCTGAACCATCAAAAACAGCCCCAGACCATTATTCCACTTCCACCAAACTTTACGGTTGGCACTATGCATTGGACAGGTAGCATTCACGTGGCATCCGCCAAATCCAGATTCATCAGTCGGACTGCCAGGGGGTGAAACGTGATTCATCAATACAGATAACGCGTTTCCACTGCTCCGGTCCAATGGCAGTGAGCTTTACACCACTCTAGCCTTGGCATTGTGCATGGTGATCTTAGGCTTGTGTGCGGGTACTCGGCCATGGAAACCCATTTCATGAAGCTCCTGATGAACAGTTATTGTGCTGACGTTGCTTCCAGAGGCAGTGTGGAACTTGGTAGTTGCAACCGAGGACAGCGGATTTTACACGCTATGCGCTTCAGCACTCAGCGGTCCTGCTTTGTGAGCTTGTGTGGCCTACCACTTCGCAGCTGAGACGTTGTTGCTCCTACGCCTTTCCACTTCACAATAACAGCACTTACAGTTGACTGGGGCAGCTCTGGCAGGGCAGAAATGTGACAATCATAGGTGGCATCCTATGACGGTGCCATGTTTACAGTCACTGAGCTCTTCAGTAAGAACCATTCTAATGTCAATGTTTGTTTATGGAGATTGCATGGCTGTGTTCTCGATTGTATTTCCCTGTAAGCAACGGGTGTGGCTGAAATAGCCAAATCCACAAATTTGAAGGCGTGTCCACATATTTTAGTATATATAGTGTATATACATTAAATCAAATAGCCTAGTACAAACACTAAAACTTTTCAAATCAAAAGGCTAATGCACAGAACAACGTGGACAGTCGGGTGCATCTCAAATTCAGTACCATTGGACAGCAAGATAATAAACTAAATCACTGATCATCAGGAATGCGATCAGAATGAATGCTAAGGCCTACATTTGAACACAACCGCGGAAGCTTCAGGTATTTGTGGTGCTCACCAACAAGTATGTAAACACATTTGTGCTCAGATTTTGCGAAAAATAAGCTTTTTCTGCATATGGAACATTTCCAGCATCTTTTATTTCAACTCATGAAACATGGGACCAACACTTTACATGTTTATATTTTTGTTCAGTGTATTTAGGATGCAAGTGTGGGTATTCAGACCTTGAGGGGGGGTCCACAGAAACTACTTGACACGTTCTATAGATACTGATAAAGACAACTTGAAGTCAGTTTACTTTTGAGGTTAAAGAACACAAGTTATGTTTTGTGGATACAATGTGTCAGAGGTCTCTTCTGTCAACAAACATTAATTTTTTAAACTGTAGCAAATGGAACACTATGCATTTGCCACTTCAACATTTATTAACAAATGCAATGCTTGAGTCATGAAGTTCTCGGGAAGAATAATCTCTAGTCACTCAAAAGCCAGAGATGTGGATCTGATTACAAATTAAATGAAAAGCTGCCATACCTTTGTAGATTTGTCAGTAGCACCATGGGTAGTGAACCTCATTTGATCAATTTAAAGGAGAGATGAGAAATACTAACCCATCGAGAGTGGGAGGTTGGGGAAGCAGATCTCCACTCAAATCCTTGAAAATCTTTAAAAAGAAATGACAAAAACTTTGGAGAGCAAATTAAATTGTGGGTCGACTTCTGGCTTAGACACATGATATACAAATATAGGACTATGATGAAAAAGCATATTTTTAAATGTTGTATTTTAATTAAGTATCTGTATATGCAGGGCTAAGGTGACTTCTGTTAGTTATGCTTCCCTCTTCAAGAAGAGGTTTTCAGACTTTTACAGAGATTTGAAATGTATTCTGTCTTTGGAATGTGTAAACTGACCTTTGTAACCTCGTGGCAGAGGGATTATTGGGATCCAGCCTGACCTGTTCTTCCTCTCACTGTCTGCACTGAAGATAGTTTTATGTTTCTAATATTTTTTTGAACACACACAAGAATGGTGTATAGGTATACAAGACAGGTATACAATTCTTATCTAAACATAAAAGAGCAGACAGAAACAACAAGACCCAGAGTTCAAGGTACAGAGTTCAAGGTACAAAACAAATAATACAAAACACGACATACAGAACAAGGACATGTAGAAAGAAAGAGGGTAGATGTCACTTATTCCCCCCCTTAGTCCCCCCTATTCCCCCCCCCCCTCCCAACTGCTCACGTGGCAGGGCCAGCACATCTTGCCCAAAGGTAGATTAATATATTACAATTGAGAGTGCGTTAAGACAAAATGGGAGGAAGAACTAGGGACTGACATTTGGGTGGCAGACTGGGAAGAGAGCTTGGAGTATATCCACACATGCTCCATTAACTCCAGACATCGTCTCATACAATTCAAGGTATTACACAGATTACACTATTCCAAAACTAAACTGCATAGGATATTTCCTGATACATCCCATTTGTGTAATAAATGTCAGGCTGCGCAGGGTACACTACTCCACTGCTTTGCCCTATGCTCTAGCTTGCATGGTTATTGGTGTGGAATTTTTGGGATCCTCTCTGAATTTTTGGAGACTTCAATAGACCCAGACCCTCTTCTGATAATCCTGGGAGTGTCTGAGTCCCTAAACGGATGAACCAACCCCCCAAAACAACTAATCTCTTACGGTCTCATTTCGGCAAAAAAAACGAATCTTGTTGTTTTGGAAAAGGAGGGAAGTGCCCTCTACCAAATTATGTCTCAGTGAATTGGCAAACACTGTATACTTAGAAAGAACTAGATATATTCTGAACAATAAATTATCAACATTTGATCAAATCTGGCAGCCTTTCCTCTCCTACTTGGACGAGTTGGCGCTGTGAATTTGTACTTATTAATGTTATCTGCATGGCATTCGATGTATTACCTTTTTTGGAAAGACCAGGACACAAATCATATGGAGAGTTTGTCAATGACCTGCAGGTGAGATCATGTGAGTTTCACAATTATATGTAGACAGAGCTGCTGGAGTTGCATTGTTTAGCTCCTCCTCTGAGGTTGTACCCTCCCTCTTCTCATCTTGCTCCAATAGGGTAGGGTGGGGAGGTTATACAAATAGCATTCATTGGAGTTCTGTTGTCATGGAAGTTCTCTGAGCACACACACTTGTTCCATAACGGAGCATTAGTGTGTTTTATTTTTAGCCCAGTATAAGGTGTATGAGCTCAGTCTGAAGATGTCTCTTATGGAAGGTCTTCTACAGACATCAAGCACAGTGACACTGCTGGGTACTGTGCTGTTTCTACTGGTCCTCTACCTCCGCTCCTCTGGTTCCAGCTCTGAGGAACAGGGGAAGGAGCCTCCAGGACCGAGGCCGCTGCCCCTGCTTGGTAACATGCTCCAGCTCGACCTCAAGAAGCCCTACTGCACTCTCTGCGAGGTAAGATGAAGTCATCCTTTGCTTTCAGAACAAAACATGTTGATGTTGACTTGATCTGTGAGATTTGATCTGTTTTTTGCTTTTTTACCAGGTTTGAAAAGTTCAGTAAGCAAACTGATGAATGAACTCTGGCACATTGTACATGCTTTTACCTGGTTAATGCTGTTTAGTGTTCTATTCTGTAGTGTATTTCAATAGATATGTCCTACCCAAGTAGCCTGGTCCCAGATGTTTTTTGTTGGGAACCAGGCTATGGACAAAATACTTTGTGACAGTGACTAATGTGTTGCAAGGAAAGAGATGAGGCCACTTTAGAATATTGAAAGTAAAGGGGATACCTGGTCATTTGTACAACTGAACTCATTCAACTGAAATGTGTCTTCCGCATTTCACACAACCCCTCTGAATCAGAGAGGTGCGGGGGGCTGCCATAATCGACATCCACGTCTTCGGCGTCCGAGATGCACCCTAGAAATATCCCTTCAGGGATCTTGTTATAACAGACCTGGGTTCAAATACATAGTGTACTTAATTATTTGACATTTTGTGTTTGAGTATTTTGTAATACACAGCCAAGTAGTTGTAAATACATGCCACTTGTAACATAGGAGCAGTTAATGACCGGTGCAGTTAATGACATGACCAGACAAACAATACTATCTGATGACGGATTATAAAATAGTGCTTTTTAAAGGGTAGGTAATCAAGGGAGTAATGAAGTCCAGGTGTGACTGACGATGAGTCGCAGGTGTGCGTAATGATGGTTGCCATGTGTGCATAAAGATGGGTTGCCATGTGTGCGTAATGATGGTTGCCAGGTGTACATAAAGATGGGTTGCCATGTGTGCATAATGATGGTTGCCAGGTGTGCATAATGATGGTAGCCAGGTGTGCATAATGATGGGTTGCCAGGTGTGCACAATGATGGTTGCCAGGTGTGCATAATGATGGGTTGCCAGGTGTGCATAATGATGGTTGCCAGGTGTGCACAATGATGGTTGCCAGGTGTGCATAATGATGGTTGCCAGGTGTGCATAATGATGGGTTGCCATGTGTGGATAATGATGGTTGCCAGGTGTGCATAAAGATGGGTTGCCATGTTTGCATAATGATGGTTGCCAGGTGTGCATAATGATGGTTGCCAGGTGTGCATAATGATGGGTTGCCAGGTGTGCATAATGATGGTTGCCAGGTGTGCACAATGATGGTTGCCAGGTGTGCATAAAGATGGTTGCCAGGTGTACATAATGATGGTTGCCATGTGTGCATAATGATGGTTGCCAGGTGTGCATAATGATGGGTTGCCATGTGTGCATAATGATGGTTGCCAGGTGTGCAATAAGATGGGTTGCCATGAGTACATAATGATGGGTTAACAGGTGTGCATAAAGATGGGTTGCCAGGACCAAGGGTTAGTAGACCGGTGACATTGGGAGTGGGAGCTTGACACCAATACTTTCCAAATGTATTTCCAATAAAAAACTTTGTCTAAATACTAATTGTTTAAGTAATTCAATTACATTGACTGGTATTTGAACGTAGGTCTGACATCAACTGTAAACCACTGTCTTCACTCTATTTCTTGACTGAAACATGTTAAACAAGTTGTATGTGATGTCCAGTTATGTGCTTAGTCATATAATATTATGAGACATAACTGAGTCTATGGTGTACTTTATGTATACTTTATCTGTCCAGCTCTCCAAGAAATATGGTTCCATCTTCACGGTTCACTTTGGACCCAAGAAAGTTGTTGTTCTGGCAGGATACAAGACGGTCAAGCAGGCGCTGGTCAACCAGGCAGAGGACTTTGGTGACAGGGACATCACACCTGTGTTCTATGATTTCAACCAAGGACATGGTAATGATATTTTACTCTTATGCTGGCTGTGTCCTATTCTTAAAGGGATAGTTCACCCAAATGACAACCTGTCTTATTGATTTCCTTAATCTGTAAGCAGTCTATGAACAAGCTAAAACAGTAATCCATGTGTTTGTTCTCCAATGTATGTGTTGGCCACAAATATGAGCATAGGATGAGTCAACAACATTGTGGGTATGAGTTAACAAATTATTAACTTTTAAAAGAGAGATTTCCACCTAACAATTACTTTAAATAAACTTTATTGAGATACACAATCAATTTCAGACACTTTGAGATGAGTTGGAATTTAAATGCATTACAATCTGTTGAAAGTCTTATTCCAGCCTGGTGGAACGAGTCTGATTGCTGCATTCACCATTCTGATTTGCTGCATGTATATCAGCCTGCCCTTTATCCAGTAGATTGGCTTTTGGAATAAGCCAGAAAATGTCTGGTCCAATCAGTGCCCTCGCAGAAACAGTGGTTGGGTTTACAAACAATGTTGCCAAATACTGTGTTTGAATTAGGCTGTCCTCTGATTGGTTGAAAGTGATCCAATAGCTGACAAGTTAATTTTTAATAATACCACTAATTTCTGACATTTGAGACTAGAATGGTGAATGTAAAGATCAGACTAGAATGGTAAATGCAGAGGTCAGGCTAGAATGGTGAATGCAGAGATCAGGCTAGAATGGTGAATGCAGAGATCAGGCTAGAATGGTGAATGCAGAAATCAGGCCAGAATTGTGAATGCAGAGATCAGGCCAGAATTGTGAATGCAGAGATCAGGCTAGAATGGTGAATGCAGAGATCAAGCTGTCATCCTCTGCAAATAATATAAATGTCTAAAATAGTTACAGATGATCATGACCAGAAAGGATGCAGAGATACTTAGGCAGATTATGTATATATATATATATATATATATATGTATGTGTGTACATGATCATTATTAAATGGCATATTATAGTAAATATAATTTATTAATATTACACTTTGAATTGTCATGGAAACAAACTACGTTCTCTACAGGGATTCTGTTTACCAATGGAGACTCATGGAAAGAGATGAGGCGCTTTGCCCTGACAAACCTTAGAGACTTTGGGATGGGCAAGAAAGGGAGTGAGGAGAAAATCTTAGAGGAAATCCCCTACCTGATTGAAGTGTTGGAAAAACATGAGGGTAAGAGAATCAGTATCTCTACACTAGTAGTAGAAGTAGTATGATGTATTTATAGGGGATGCCTAGGCTTAATTGCCTGGTAAAAAATCAGGCTATTTTAAACCACATTATTAGTAAATAGCTAAGTGATCGTGTGGGTTCTGGAAAGCTTATTTTGTAATTAATTAGATGTTTTGTCTATTACAGGTAAGGCATTTGACACAGCACAGCCTGTGCTTTATGCCGTCTCCAACATAATCTCGGCAATTGTCTATGGCAGCAGGTTTGAATACACTGACCCCCTATTCACAGGCATGGTGAACAGGGTCAATGAGAATGGTCACCTTATAGGTTCTGCATCATTGCAGGTAGTCTGCTTATTCAGACCATTTTGTTTTTACTGTATTTTCTGAGGAAATAATGTCTGTCTCAGTGCAATCAATAAAACAAGGAAACAGAACACCTGTTATGAATTCTTGCAACTTAAAATGTTTTATTATATACATTATATACAATATTCATGATGTATACGTATAACATATCAAATAAAATCCTCATAGCCCAGTCCAAGCTCTTTGTCCTGGCACACCAATGGTGGAACCAGCTTCCCCCTGAAGCTAGGACAGCAGAGTCCCTGCCCATCTTCCGAAAGCACCTGAAACTCCATCTCCTCAAAAGTATCTTAAATAAACCCCTCGCCCCCACCCCCCCCAAAAAAAGTTCCTGAACAACAGGTTTCTAGCTCTGACTTTGCTGACTTTTTCCTCAAAACTACTTTGAGAAAAGTGCACTTACTATGCCTGTGACATGTGATTGTCCCACCAAGCTATCTTAAGATGAATGCACTAACTGTGAATCGCTCTGGATAAGAGCGTCTGCTAAATTGCTAAAATATTTTGTACAATTAATTATATAATTGTAATTATTATATATGATATGGTTACATAATAGCTAGTGATGGGCACCGATATACAAAATTATATCAATATCAGTACTATTTTTGTGATTCCATATCGTATCGGTTTGCATAAAATATATTGCACCTGTGTATGTTCACTTATCTGTTCACTTCCATGGCTCTTTGAAGTTCAGACAACTGTTAGCAGATTGTCCGTTGGGCCAGGCGTGAATATTCTGGTATTATAATATTGTATTCATACTGGTTAGTTAGGGAGGCCTATATTATAGGACCATCAACAGGCAATTAATTAAATATGCTACATTTAGAGCCTGTGAGGTCTGTTTGAGGGTTTTGTGTATGCAGGAAAAGTAACGTGTTCTTTTTACAGAATAGTAAAAATAATAAACTGACATTACAATATGCCTTGCTCATATCGATGTCAAATAATATTGAATATCACTATTGGTGCTCACAACTAATAATTACATATTTATGTGCATCACATTTGTATTTAATGATCTAATCATAGTTGTGGTGTGTTATAATTAATATAATATTGTTTTATGTGTATTCTACCTGAATCTCTGTGTAGATGTACAACATGTTTCCCTGGTTGGGTCCGTGGATAAACAATCTGACACATCTGAAAAAGAATGTTGCTGATATGAAGATGGAGGTGACAGAGCTGGCGAGGGGCCTGAAGGAGACTCTGAACCCTCATATGTGTAGAGGCTTTGTGGACTCGTTCCTCGTCCGAAAGCAGACCCTGGAGGTATGAAGACTTCATGCAGAATCTGCATCTCACTCATTCATAACAAAGTGTTGCATTAATATTGCTCAGTATGACTATACAGAATAGAATTAATCAATAAGGTCAGAGGGGGTGTGGTATCTGGTCAATTTACCACAGCTAAGGCACTGCATGACGCGAAGTGTAGTGCCTGTATACAGTCCTTGTTTATTGGCCATATTCCACAAAACCCAGAGGTGCCTTGCTGGTGTTATAAACTTCATACCAACACAATTAGAACAGTAAATAAGTAATTTTGCGCCACACTAGTGGTATATTGTCTAAGTTACCAAGACATTCGGATAATCAGTATCCAGGAACAAAACTGCCGGGTTTATAGTACTTTTTACACCACCTTGTGGTTCACTTTGCTGCTGAAAAACACAACTAACTTCAGTTGTCCAACACTAACATCCCACTGGGCACAGACGTCAATTCAACATCTATTCGACGTTGATTCAACATAATTTAATTAAAATTATGTGGAAAATGTTGATTCAACCAGTTTGACTGAATGCCAGCTGAGGGAGGATCTAACTAGTTCTCTGTATCAGTAGAATCACATGTAAACTCAGACTCAAACACTAAAACAGTTCCTCAAGCTGATTTAAAATAATGTGTTGATTATCTGTTTTGTTTGCTTTTGTTATTTTCCATATTATTTCTATCTCTGATAAGCTACACAGGAAATGGCAAAAAATAGCACATATTATATTAACCATATAATTTTATTGGTACATTTGGATAGAAAACACTCTAAAGTTTCTAAAACTGTCAAATTATGTCTGTTTATAACAGAACTGATATGGCAGGCGACACCCCGAGGACAAACCATCCCAAAAAAAAGAAATTCAGCCTACCACTATTTTCAATGGCTATCACTTTTATTATAAGTCCTCCCAGATTGCAGTTCCTAGGGCTTCCACTAGATGTCAACAGTCTTTAGAAAGAGTTTCATGCTGGGTTTTTGGAAAAATGAGCCAGAAATTGTATTTTTTCTAGGTGGCTCCCATTTCGCTATAGTGTTTCCAAGCGTGTGGAAGAGAGCGCGTTCTTTGGTATTTTTCTCCGGTAAAGACAATAACGATTCTCCGTCTTAAATGTTATTGTTTATTTACGTATCAGGGTACCTAAGGTTTGATTATAAACGTTGTTTGACTTGTTTGGAAAAGTTTATTAGTAATGTTTGGGATTCATTTTGTATGCATTTTGATGGAGGGAAACTGGGTGGATTATTGACTGAAGCGTGCCAGCTAAACTGAGTTTTTATTGATATAAAGGACATTATCGAACAAAAGGACATTTGTGATGTAACTACCGTCCCACCTGCCCATAAGACGTTTTAATATATGTAGCCTTAGAAATAAGGTTAATACAATTAATAACTTGCTAACATCAGATATGTATTCATATATTAGCCATTTATGAGACTCACATCGATAATTCATTTGATACATCATTAGCAATACAATGATATAACATCTACAGAAGACACAGGAATGCATATGGGGATGTTGTTGCTGTACATATTCAGAGCCATATCCCTGTAATGCTTATAGAGGATCTCGTGTTATTGCAGGTTCACCTGCCTCCTCTGAAGCCTATTTTAGTGTAGCTCCTATAGGCCACCATGTTCTAACTGTCAGTATCCAGATAATGTGTGTGAAATGCTTGATGGGGGCTCCTGAGTGGGGCAGAGGTCTAAGGCACTGCATCTCAGTGCTAGAGGCATCACTACAGACCCTGGTTCGATTCCAGGCTGGCTCACAACCGGCCATGATTGGAGTCCCATAGGGCGACGTACAATTGGGCCAGCATTGTTAGGGTTTGGCCGGGGTACGCGGTCATGGTTAATAATAATCAAAGATGGGACTAAAATAGTGTATGAGATCATACAAACGATTTTCAATTCAAATGAAATTGTATTTGTCACATGCCGAATACAACCGGTGTAGACCTTAGAGTGAAATGCGTACTTACAAGCCCTTAATCAATAATGCAGTTTTAAGAAGAAGAAAAAAGGAAAAAAACATTTTGCTGTGACTCTTATGTGGATGATGTTAAAAAATATTTGTTGGTCTGATATGATTAATAAGGAGCATCCAGACGCTGCACTTGATGCATTTATGAATTGCTTCTTCTAGTTATTGATAAGCAGCCTTTAATATTAGTGACCATAACGTGTTGAATAATCCTATGTGTTATGGCTTTTCAACCTCCGCTCTGAATCCACAATATGGCAATCTATCTAATAGAACCCAAGGGGGGTTTCTTTAATGGAAGCTTCTCTAATGTTAAACATGTAAAGTGCGGTGTACTGCATGGCAGCTCTCTTGGCCCTCTACTCTTTTCTATTTTTACCAATGACCTGCCACTGGCATTAAACAGAGCCTGTGCCCATGTATGTTGATGATTCAACCCGTCAGCAATCACAGCTAGTGAAATCACTGCAACACTAAACAAAGAGTTGCAGTCAGTTTGAGAATGGGTGGCCAGTAATAAACTGGTCCTGAACATATCCAAAATTAAGCATTGTGTTGATAAAAATCATTCCCTAAGTTCTGGACCTCAGCTGAATCTGGTAATCAATGGTGTGGCTGAGGATATTAAATTACTTGGTGTTACTTTAGATTGTAAACTCTCATGGTCAGAACATATTGATTCAATGATTGTAAAGATTTGAAGAGGACTGTCCGTGAAAAATAGATGCTCTGCTTTTTTTCAATCAAATGTATTTATAAAGCCCTTCTTACATCAGCTGATGTCAAAGCGCTGTAAAGAAACCCAGCCTAAAACAGCAAGCAATGCAGGTGTAGAAGCACCACTCTCCACAAAGCAAGCTCTAGTTTGATCTTATCTTAATTATTGTCCAGTCAAAATAAGGGCCAACTTAAGCTGCCCAGAACAGCATGACACATTTATCTCTTCATTGTAATCAGAGGGCTAATATCAATACTATGCATGCCAGTTTCTCTTGGCTAAGAGTTGACGAAACGGACTGTACATAACTCATGTCATCTGAGGGTTTGTTTCTGTTAGGAATCTGGCAATATGGATTCTTTCTACCATGACGACAACCTGGTATTTAGTGTTGGTAACCTGTTTGGTGCTGGTACCGACACCACCGGGACAACCCTGCGCTGGGGTCTGCTGCTAATGGCCAAGTACCCCCATATACAGGGTAAGGATTGATATAAACACAAACACATGAACGCACACACACACACCACAGGAGGCTGCTGTGGAGTGGTATCAAAAATATGGAAACCATGTGTTGGCTCCGTTCCAGCCATTATTATGAGCCCGTCCTCCCCAATTAATGTGCCACCTGTGACACACAGACATTAAACAGTAAAGCACTCATGGTGTTACAAGTTATAAACCTTGGCAAAAAGCCAGATTGAAGAATATATTATGAAACTAGACAAGGATGGCTTGGTTAATGAAGGTTAAACGTTAACTGAGGAACTTCCTCAGAACAGCCTCAATTCGTTAGAGCATGGACTCTAGAAGGTTTCGAAAGCATTCCAGAGATGCTGGCCCATGTTGAATCCAATGCTTTTGACAGTTGTCAAGTTGGCTGGATGTCCTTTGGGCGGTGGACTATTCTTGATACACACTGGAAACTGTTGAGTGTGAAAAACCCAGCTGCGTTGCAGTTCTTGACACATACCGATGCGCTTGGCACCTTCACCATACCCCGTTCAAAGGCACTTAAATCTTTTGTCTTGCCCATTCACCCTCTGAATGGCACACATACACAATCCATGTCGCAAGACCCACTGGTTGACGCTTATTTATAAAACCCTCTTAAGCCTCACCCCCCCCTATCTGAGATAACTACTGCAGCCGTCATCCTCCACATACAACACCCATTCTGCCAGTCACAGTCTGTTAAAGGTCCCCAAAGCGCATACATTCCTGGGTCGATCATCTTTTCATCTCTTCATTCAAAGACTCAATCATGGACAGTCTTACTGACAGTGGCTGCTCTGCGTGATGTGTTGTTGTCTCTACCTTGCCCTTTGTGCTATTGTCTGCCCAATAATGTTAGTACCATGTTATGTGCTGCTACCATGCTGTGTTGTCTTAGGTCTCTCTTTATGTAGTGTTGTGTTCTCTCGTCGTGGTGTGTGTTGTCCTATTTATATTTAACTTATTTTTAATCCCAGTCCCTGTCCCTTCAGGAGGCATTTTGGTAGGCCGTCATTGTATATAAGAATTTGTTCTTAACTGGTTAAATAAAGTCTAAATTGTATTCAGGCTTAAAACTCCATTGTTAACCTGTCTCCTCCCCTTCATTTACACTGATTGAAGTGGATTTAACAAGAGACAGTAAGAGATCATAGCTTTCACCTGGTCAGTCTGTCATGGAAAGAAGAGCAGGTGTTTTTAATGTTTGTATACTCAGTGTACATTTCACTGTATTAACTCCAACCCTCCCTCCTTTCTGTCTCAGATCAGGTCCAGGAGGAGATCAGCAGGGTCATAGGAAGTCGTCAAACCTTGGTAGAGGACAAGAAGAACCTGCCCTACACTGATGCAGTGATCCATGAGACCCAGAGACTGGCCAGCATTGCACCCATGGCCGTCCCTCACACCACCAGCCGAGATGTCACCTTCCAGGGATATTTCATCAAAAAGGTCAGATACCTGGATATCCAAATCTCTGTGTTTATTTTGTGACCAACTTCAAATTGTCTTTTTTTCTGAAGGGAAGTTACAGATTCAAAAACAATAAAAGAAATGCATATAAATAGAAGCCCAATCCATTCCTCCCTTTAGTCCCTATCCAACCCCGCATCCTCCTTCCCCACCTGGAAACCATGCCTCCCACCCACCTGTATAAATGTATGGTTGTGATTACAGGATGCCAAGGTCATATTTTTCTATTGTAACATGTGAGCTGGGAGTCGTGAAGCAAGTTCAGGGAGTTAATCAATAAACTAAACATAATACAAAACAAGAACAAACAATACACAGACATGAAACAGAAACAACGCCTGGGAAGGAACCAAAGGGAGTAATATATGGAAGGTAATCAGGCAGGTGATGGCGGCCAGGTGAGTCTGAGGTGCTGGTGCGCGTAATGATGGTGACAGGTGTGTGTATATAATAATGAGCAGCCTGGTGACCTAGTGCACCGGAGAGGGAGTATACGTGACATCTATATTCTGTTCCAGTTAAATGATTGTTCAGATTGAATTAGATCTGTGGACCATACTGTTTAAATGGCTAGCTCAGAATATGAGCTTTCCAAAAGTTGTTTATATATTATAGAGATCAGTTCATTTGGGAGCCCAGATAGTGTATTTATAAATCTATCACTGGAAGGTTTGGTAGTTGGGTTTCCCAAGGGACTCTGTAGCAGCATAGCTGACTTTAGTAGTAAATATAGAAAAAAAGAGTTGTATGTATCTTTCAAATCTTGGAATGTTCTCAAACCATTTCTGTCCATGATATCGGTAAGGATTCTACATTTGGGGGATGCAAAAAGACGGCATCCAGAGCACAACACATTATTGTGAAATATTGGAGTATGGGCATGCCATAAGTGTATATTTCTGCCTGAAGTTGCAATCCATTCCTATTAAACAACGTTTTACTCTCATCACTTTTACTCTGAAAATAAGGGGTCCTATGCTTCACCCTTACTGCAGGGGACGTCTGTGATTCCTCTACTGACGTCGGTCCTACAGGACGATAGCGAATGGGAGAGCCCCAACACCTTTAACCCCTCACACTTTCTGGATGAGCAGGGAGGATTTGTCAAGAGGGACGCCTTCATGGCCTTCTCTGCAGGTAGATTAACTTCATTATATAACAAATAGTTTAATTGCAAGAAGTAGATCAATTCAGGTTGCCTTTTGGACAGACTTCATGCTATTTTCTGTATCTTTGGCCTCTCTCGCAGGTCGTAGGGTGTGTCTGGGGGAGGGTCTGGCCAGGATTGAGCTCTTCCTCTTCTTCACCTCCCTCCTGCAGCGCTTTCGTTTCTCTCCTCCTCCTGGAGTAACAGAGGATGATCTGGACCTCACACCATTACCGGGGTTCACCCTCCACCCTTCACCTCACCAGCTGTGTGCTGTGAGCCGGGTCTGAGATTTGAACATGAAAATATTGGTGGGGCAAAAACTCAATAAAAAAAGCTAAAATGCATCAAAATCACTACACATTAAATGTACAATTATAAAAAATTATCCAGGAAATGAGCTTGCGCAACACACAAACATTATTATATTTCGTTTATGATCGGTTCATAGGCTACTTCCAATATCTTTTACATTTAATTACACTGAAGACTATGGTTGTGGAACATATTTTTATAGAGTGAAGTCTATTTTACTTCATTTTCATCATCGGTCTGCAGTATTGCTAAATTGCTAAGTATTGCTAAGAGTATTGGGACGCAGTCCAACACGTTCTGAGGGTAGTTGCATCCACCTGTCTGTTAATAAGATATTCCTGTTAATAATAAAGCAACAAAGTTTATAAAGCTTCTCCTTCGTTTCAATCATTGCATCATAAATTCCATGGGTTATTAAAACAGGGTGTTATCCTGTTCTAACAGTGCCTAATAAAACAGGGTTTTATCCTGTTCTAACAGTGCCTATTAAAACAGGGTGTTATCCTGTTCTAACAGTGCCTAATAAAACAGGGTGTTATCCTGTTCTAACAGTGCCTAATAAAACAGGGTGTTATCCTGTTCTAACAGTGCCTAATAAAACAGGGTCTTATCCTGTTCTAACAGGGTCTTATCCTGTTCTAACAGTGCCTAATAAAACAGGGTCTTATCCTGTTCTAACAGTGCCTAATCTTATCCTGTTCTAACAGTGCCTAATAAAACAGGGTCTTATCCTGTTGCCTAATAGGGTCTTATCCTGTTCAGTGCCTATTAAAACAGGGTCTTATCCTGTTCTAACAGTGCCTAATAAAACAGGGTGTTATCCTGTTCTATCAGTGCCTAATAAAACAGGGTCTTATCCTGTTCTAACAGTGCCTAATAAAACAGGGTGTTATCCTGTTCTAACAGTGCCTAATAAAACAGGGTGTTATCCTGTTCTTCAGTGCCTAATAAACAGGGTCTTATAACAGTGCCTAATAAAACAGGGTGTTATCCTGTTCTAACAGTGCCTAATAAAACAGGGTCTTATCCTGTTCTAACAGTGCCTAATAAAACAGGGTCTTATCCTGTTAATAAAACAGGGTCTTATCCTGTTCTAACAGTGCCTAATAAAACAGGGTGTTATCCTGTTCTATCAGTGCCTAATAAAACAGGGTCTTATCCTGTTCTAACAGTGCCTAATAAAACAGGGTGTTATCCTGTTCTAACAGTGCCTAATAAAACAGGGTCTTATCCTGTTCTAACAGTGCCTAATAAAACAGGGTGTTATCCTGTTCTAACAGTGCCTAATAAAACAGGGTCTTATCCTGTTCTAACAGTGCCTAATAAAACAGGGTCTTATCCTGTTCTAAAACAGTCTTATCCTGTTCTATAATTAAAACAGGATAAATCACTAGAATTCAAATGCTTTTTTGACAACACCCCTTTTGATTTGAATGAAACCTTCCATACATATTTGCCAATTGTAAAAGTGCTCAGAAAGTGATTTATTATATAAATATTTTTATTCCCAACAAATTTGACGACCTGGTTGTCGATAAACCAAAATACACATGTATTTGTTGCTGGTATGTACTGCCCCCCTGCTGCCATGACGGATGCTATTGGTGCTATATTTTGAATGTATAACACCTGTTCTGTCCTCGGACTGGGTCATTTTAGGGGATTTGAATCTGGATTAGCTATCCCTGGCTGCAGATCAATTTAAGTTTATATGCATAGATTTTTATCTTACTCAATTGATCTCAAAACCCACATGGCCCTGTTAACTCTTCATTGATTGAGTTCATTCTTACTAATGACCCCCATAAATATTTGTGTAGTGGAGTATTTGCATATGATCTCAGTGATAATTGTCCTATAGGATGTATTAGAGATACGACACGGAAAAACACTAATCATGGTTTAATTAAGAAACATTTTTTTTAATGTTTCTGCTGAAGGGTTTTTACATAACATGTTCTACTCTGATAAAACCACTGTCTCCTGTATTCCTGACCCTGAGTTGGCTCTAGAAAATGTCTCCTCAATAAATAAATATATACACTACCGTTCAAACGTTTGGGGTCACTTAGAAATGTCCTTGTTTTTGAAAGAAAAGCACATTTTTGTCCATTAAAATAACATCAAATTAATCAGAAATACAGTGTAGACATTGTTAATGTTGTAAATGACTGTTGTAGCTGGAAACGGCTGATTTTTAATGGAATATCTACATAGGCCCATTATCAGCAACCATCACTCCTGTGATCCAATGCCATGTGTTAGCTAATCCAAGTTTATAATTTTAAAAGGCTAATTGATCATTAGAAAACCCTTTTGCAATTGTTAGCACAACTGAAAACTGCTGTACTGATTAAAGAAGCAATAGAACTGGCCTTCTTTAGACTAGTTGAGTATCTGGAGCATCAGCATTTGTGGGTTCGATTACAGGCTCAAAATGGACAGAAACAAAGACCTTTCTTCTGAAACTTGTCAGTCTATTCTTGTCCTGAGAAACGAAGGCTATTCCATGCAAGAAACTGAATATCTCGTACAACGCTGAGTACTTCTCCCTTCACAGAACAGCGCAAACTGGCTCTAACCAGAATAGAAAGGAGTGGGAGGCCCCCGGTGCACAACTGAGCAAGAAGACAAGTACAGACAAGTACATTATTGTCTAGTTTGAGAAACAAGTCCTCAACAAGTCCTCAACTGGCAGCTTAATTAAATAGTACCCACAAAACACCAGTCTCAATGTCAACAGTGAAGAGGTGACCACGGGATGCTGGCCTTCTAGGCCTCTTCACTGTTGACGTTGAGACTGGTGTTTTGTGGGTACTATTTAATGAAGCTGCCAGTTGAGTACTTGTGAGGCGTCTGTTTCTCAAACTAGACACTAATGTACTTGTCTCTTGCCCAGTTGTGCACCGGGGCCTCTCACTCCTCTTTCTATTCTGGTTAGAAAATGGTACTGGTTAGACTGGTACTGTAAAAAAATATATATTTCATTAAAATCATTCAATAACTTCGTCTTAGTGGCGATAATATATTTTCATGCTAATTTTATCTTACCTACAAGATGTTAGGTTGATCATTGTGGACAATATCAGATTTATTTTAAGTACACAAACTATACATTTAGCAATTTTTTGTGGTATCACAACGCAGAAGTGTAAAATGTCTCCAGCTGTGTATTATAAAGTGCCTTCAGAAATGATTCAGACCCGATTTACTTTTTCATTTACATTACATTTAAGTCATTTAGCAGACGGTCTTATCCAGAGCGACTTTTTCCACATTGTTACGTTTCAGCAGTATTCTAAAATGGATTAAATGAATAAAAATCATCAATCTACACACACAACCCCAGAATGACAACGCAAAAACAGGTTTTTAAACCACAAACAGATACCTAATTTACATAAGTGTTCAGACCTTTTCTATAAGACTCTAAATGGAGTTTAAGTGCATCCTGTGTCCATTGATCATCTTTGATGTTTCTACATTTTGATTGGAGTCCACCTGTGGTAAATTCAATTGATTGGATATGATTTGGAAAGGCACACACCTGTCTATATTAAGGTCCCACAGTTGACAGTGCATGTCAGAGCAAAAACCAAGCCATGAGGTTGAAAGAATTGTCTGTAGAGCTCAGAGACAAATTTGTGTCGAGGCACAGAGACTCTTCCTAGAGCTGGTCGCCCGACAAAACTAAGCAGTTGGGGGATAAGGACCTTGGTCAGGGAGGTGACCAAGAACCCGATGGTCACTCTGACAGAGCTCTGGAGATCCTCTGTGGAGATGGGAGAACCTTCCAGAAGGACTACCAGCTCTGCAGCACTCTACTAATCAGGCTTTTATGGTAGAGTGGCCAGACGGAAGCCACTCCTCAGTAAAAGGCACATGACAGTCCGCTTGGAGTTTGCGAAAGGCACCTAAAGACTCTCAGCCCATGAGAAACAACATTCTATTGTCTGATGAAACCAAGATTGAACTCTTTGGGGTGAATGCCAAAAGTCATGTCTGGAGGAAACTGGCACCATCCCTTCGGTGGGGATGTTTTTCAGAGGCAGGGACTGGGTGACTAGTCAGGATTGAGGGATAGATGAACAGAGCAAAGTACAGATCGATCCTTGATGAAAACCTGCTCCAGAACCCTCAGGACCTCTGACTGGGGCAAAGTTTCAACTTCCAACAGGACTACGAGCCGAAGCACACAGCCAAGACAGCACAGGAGTGGCTTTGGGACAAGTCTCAATGTCCTTGAGTGGCCGAGCCAGAGCCCGGACTTGAACCCAATCTAACATCTCTGGAGAGACCTGAAAATAGCTGTACAGCAACGCTCCCCATCCAACCTGACAGTGCTTGAGAGGATCTTCAGAGAAGAATGGGAGAAACTCCAAAAATACAGGTGTTCCAAGCTTGTAGCGTCATACCCAAGAAGACTCGAGGCTGTAATCTCTGCCAAAGGTGCTTCAACAAAGTACTGAGTACAGGGTCTGAATACTTATGTAAATGTGATATTTACGTTTTTAATATTTAAAGGGGAGCGAGGAGAAAATATTTTCTGAACCTGTTTTTGTTTTGTCATTATGGGGTATTGTGTGTAGATTGAGGGGGAAAAAACGATTTAATCCATTTTAGAATGAGGCTGTAACGTAACAAAATGTGGAAAAAGTTAAGGGGTCTGAATACTTTCCGAAGGCACCGCATATTTATATTGACTATGTTTCCAGTAGTAATAATAAAGAAAATTTGACTTGTTTTTCAGTGTTGGAGGCCACATTTTATATGTGAATAATTAAAACATGCACACAGTGGACCTTAGATAAGTTTGTAGACTTTATACACTCAAATAAGAATATCTACAAGACCTGGAGTTAAGACTGTGCTGAAATCGGATATTGTTATTGCACACAAAGTCTATTGTAGATAACAAATTAATGAAAAATTCCTGCTGCATGTGCAGGCTAGGTAAGATTAAGAATGCTGCACTTTATATAAAGTGGTCTTATTTCTCAGATGCTGTATAATGAAAAGAACAGCTCCATTTGAAAATGTAGACTAATATTTAATTTAACCCAGTGGGATTATCAGGGCTGTATTTACTAGGAACCATACAAAAGTAAACGGGCCAAAACTGGGCAGAACTAACATGAATTTGTCCAATAAGAAACACTTGTTTTCCTTGCAAAACATTTTCCATTTAACCTGATTTCACTAAATAAATTATATTATTTGAAAATGCAATTGACTATTCACCCTTTAATAAAAAATACTTTAAACAAAACAATTATGCGGAAGCATTGCAAAATTCTCCAAATAGTTTAAATGAGAGAGGAATGGAAATGTTTGTTGCTAATAGTAGCCAAGTTACAATAAAAGTGTATTAACTTTTCTACACGAGTGCCTTTATATTTTTAAAGGGTTTGCTAATGCTTATGCTACTAGAATCTTTGTTGCTTGTTTAACTGTTCATCACCATTTCAAAGAGCACCTATCATCTGACATAGATTGCCAAAGAGGCGCTCCTCCTCTGTTTTGTTAAATAGATAATTATTAGATGTGGTAATGATCTGTAGGAACTATACTGTTTAAACCTGCTAGAATTAGTCAGAATTTATTTCTGGATACCTAGCCACTCCTCATCTGCTAAACCTGAACCCTATAGAAGGCGGGGTCTACTTATAGTTGATGTCGGAAGTTTACAAACACCTTAGTCAAATACATTTGAACTCAGTTTCTCACAATTCCTGACATTTAATCCTAGTAAAAATTCCCTGTCTTAGGTCAGTTAGGATCACAACTTTATTTTACGAATGTGAAATGTCAGAATAATAGTAGAGTTATTTATTTCAGTTTTTATTTCTTTCATCACATTCCCAGTGGGTCAGAAGTGTACATACAAATCAAATCAAATTACATTTTATTTGTCACATACACATGGTTAGCAGATGTTAATGCGAGTGTAGCGAAATGCTTGTGCTTCTAGTTCCGACAATGCAGTGATAACCAACAAGTAATCTAACTAACAATTCCAAAACTACTGTCTTATACACACTGTAAGGGGATAAAGAATATGTACATAAGGATATATGAATGAGTGATGGTACAGAGCAGCATACAGTAGATGGTATCGAGTACAGTATATACATATGAGATGAGTATGTAGACAAAGTAAACAAAGTGGCATAGTTAAAGTGGCTAGTGATACATGTATTACATAAGGATGCAGTCGATGATGTAGAGTACAGTATATACGTATGCATATGAGATGAATAATGTAGGGTAAGTAACATTATATAAGGTAGCATTGTTTAAAGTGGCTAGTGATATATTTACATCATTTCCCATCAATTCCCATTATTAAAGTGGCTGGAGTTGGGTCAGTGTCAATGACAGTGTGCTGGCAGCAGCCACTCAATGTTAGTGGTGGCTGTTTAACAGTCTGATGGCCTTGAGATAGAAGCTGTTTTTCAGTCTCTCGGTCCCAGCTTTGATGCACCTGTACTGACCTCGCCTTCTGGATGATAGCGGGGTGAACAGGCAGTGGTTCGGGTGGTTGATGTCCTTGATGATCTTTATGGCCTTCCTGTAACATCGGGTGGTGTAGGGTAGGTAGTTTGCCCCCGGTGATGCGTTGTGCAGACCTCACTACCCTCTGGAGAGCCTTACGGTTGAGGGCGGAGCAGTTGCCGTACCAGGCGGTGATACAGCCCGCCAGGATGCTCTCGATTGTGCATCTGTAGAAGTTTGTGAGTGCTTTTGGTGACAAGCCAAATTTCTTCAGCCTCCTGAGGTTGAAGAGGCGCTGCTGCGCCTTCTTCACGACGCTGTCAGTGTGAGTGGACCAATTCAGTTTGTCTGTGATGTGTATGCCGAGGAACTTAAAACTTGCTACCCTCTCCACTACTGTTCCATCGATGTGGATAGGGGGGTGTTCCCTCTGCTGTTTCCTGAAGTCCACAATCATCTCCTTAGTTTTGTTGACGTTGAGTGTGAGGTTATTTTCCTGACACCACACTCCGAGGGCCCTCACCTCCTCCCTGTAGGCCGTCTCGTCGTTGTTGGTAATCAAGCCTACCACTGTTGTGTCGTCCGCAAACTTGATGATTGAGTTGGAGGCGTGCGTGGCCACGCAGTCGTGGGTGAACAGGGAGTACAGGAGAGGGCTCAGAACGCACCCTTGTGGGGCCCCCGTGTTGAGGATCAGCGGGGAGGAGATGTTGTTGCCTACCCTCACCACCTGGGGGCGGCCCGTCAGGAAGTCCAGTACCCAGTTGCACAGGGCGGGGTCGAGACCCAGGGTCTCGAGCTTGATGACGAGCTTGGAGGGTACTATGGTGTTGAATGCCGAGCTGTAGTCGATGAACAGCATTCTCACACAGGTATTCCTCTTGTCCAGGTGGGTTAGGGCAGTGTGCAGCGTGGTTGAGATTGCATCGTCTGTGGACCTATTTGGGCGGTAAGCAAATTGGAGTGGGTCTAGGGTGTCAGGTAGGGTGGAGGTGATATGGTCCTTGACTAGTCTCTCAAAGCACTTCATGATGACGGAAGTGAGTGCTACGGGGCGGTAGTCGTTTAGCTCAGTTACCTTAGCTTTCTTGGGAACAGGAACAATGGTGGCCCTCTTGAAGTATGTGGGAACAGCAGACTGGTATAGGGATTGATTGAATATGTCCGTAAACACACCGGCCAGCTGGTCTGCGCATGCTCTGAGGGCGCGGCTGGGGATGCCGTCTGGGCCTGCAGCCTTGCGAGGGTTAACACGTTTAAATGTCTTACTCACCTCGGCTGCAGTGAAGGAGAGACCGCATGTTTTCATTGCAGGCCGTGTCAGTGGCACTGTATTGTCCTCAAAGCGGGGAAAAAAAGTTATTTAGTCTGCCTGGGAGCAAGACATCCTGGTCCGTGACTGGGCTGGGTTTCTTCTTGTAGTCCGTGATTGACTGTAGACCCTGCCACATGCCTCTTGTGTCTGAGCCGTTGAATTGACACTCAATTAGTATTTGGTAGCATTGCCTTTAAATAGCTTAACTTGGGCCAAACATGTCGGGTAGCCTTCCACAAGCTTCCCACAATTAATTGGGTGAATTTTGGTCCATTCCTCCTGACAGAGCTGGTGTAACTGAGTCAGGTTTGTTAGCCTCCTTGCTCACCCACACTTTTTCAGTTCTGCCAACCAAATTTCCATATGATTGAGGTCAGGGCTTTGTGATGGCCACTCCAATACCTTGACTTTGTTGTCCTTAAGCAATTTTGCCACGACTTTGGAAGTTTGCTTGGGGTCATTGTCCATTTGGAAGACCCATTTGCGACCAAGCTTTAACTTCCTGACTGATGTCATGAGATGTTGCTTCAATATATCCACATCAATTTCCTTCCTCATGCAGCCATCTATTTTGTGAAGTGCACCAGTCCCTCCTGCAGCAAAGCACCTCCACAACATGATGCTGCCACCTCCTTGCTTCACGGTTTGGATGGTGTTCTTCGGCTTGCAAGCCTCCCCCTTTTTCCTCCAAACATAACAATGGTCATTATGGGCAAACAGTTCTATTTTTGTTTCATCAGACCAGAGGACATTTCTTCAAAAAGTATGATATGCAGTTGCAAACCGTAGCCTGACTTTTTTTATGGCGGTTTTGGAGCAGTGGCTTCTTCCTTGCTGAGTGGCC
The DNA here is from genome assembly GCF_034236695.1 of Oncorhynchus nerka. Classification (NCBI taxonomy): domain Eukaryota; kingdom Metazoa; phylum Chordata; class Actinopteri; order Salmoniformes; family Salmonidae; genus Oncorhynchus; species Oncorhynchus nerka. The sequence continues at coordinate 37,478,639 of NC_088421.1, forward strand.
TTTCAGGTTATGTCGATATAGGACTCGTCTTACTGTGGATTGAGATACTTTTGTACCTGTTTCATCTAGCATCTTCACAAGGTCCTTTACTGTTGTTCTGGGATTGATTTGCACTTTTCACACCAAAGTACGTTCATCTCTAGGAGACAGAACACACCTTCTTCCTGAGCGGTATGATGGCTGTGTGGTCCCATGGTGTTTATACTTGCGTACTATTGTTTGTACAGATGAATGTGGTACCTTCAGGCATTTGTAAATTGCTGACTTGTGGAGGAACCAGACTTGTGGAGGTCTACAATTTTTTTTCTGAGGTCTTGGCTGATTTCTTTTAATTTTCCCACAATGTCAAGCAAAGAGGCACTGAGTTTGAAGGTAGTCCTTGAAGTACATCCACAGGAAAACCTCCAATTGACTAAAATGATGTCAGTTAGCTTATGTTAGTGTTTAAATATTGGAGAGTTGAGACCAAATCATGGACGCTGGACAGAGTGGATTTCAGTTTTAACAAAAGACAGTTTTAATGAGTCAAAGATATCTTGTCCCGCAGTTTTACGTGCACGGATCTAGTTCATATAACTCGGCAAGGAGTCATGTGAAAAAGAGGCCTTATACAAAGGTTACATTCATTTTTATACATATAATAAAGTAGGTGGAGTCTTGTCGTTTTGGTCTTCTGACTGGTCACAAAGAGTTGGAGGCGGGCCTTGCTCTAGCCAGAGCGGGCCCCATTGGTGCATAGCAGAGTCTTGTTCTCTGAGCTCCCTGACCAGATAGAGATGGGGGGTAAGGTGTGTGTGTTCATGCAAGAAGGTATTTGTGTGTCAGGAAATCTGATACAGGAGAGCAGAGGGGGTCGGTTTTATGGCTGGGTGTATGTGTTCTTGCGATGGAATGTATTTGTTTCCTGGGGTGGTAAGACAACAGAGCTGAGGGGATAGTGTTAGGGGGGGTAGTTTTATTGCAGGGAGAGTGACCTGGTTCCTGTTTTAGCAGGGGTACGTGAAATGACTTGAGTCAGGCGGATTAGCTTAGCGCTGTATAATATATAAGCTATGTGTATGAATATTTATATAACACTTATCAGAAGCTTCTAAAGGCATGACAATTTTCTGGAATGTTCCAAGCTGTTTAAAGGCACAGTCAACTGAGTGTATGTACACTTCTGACCCACTGGAATTGTGATACAGTGAGTATAAGTGAAATGATATGTCTGTAAACAATTGTTGGAAAAATGACTTGTGTCATGCACAAAGAACATTACCTAACCGACTTGCCAAAACTATAGTTTGTTAACAAGAAATTGGTGGAGTGATTGAAAAATGAGTTTTAATGACTCCAAGCTAAGTGTATGTAGACTTCTGACTTCAACTGTATGTAAGACAGTCATTATGTTGGGCACTCACTTTTCCCAATTCCACATCACTGTCTGATCTTACAGCACTGCTTGTGGAGATCCATGGCTCTTATGGGAGGTCTTCTCCTCCAGGCTCCCAGCACGGTGACACTGCTGGGGGCTGTTCTGTTTCTGCTGGTCCTCTACCTCTTCTTCTCTGGTTCCAGCTCTGAGGAACAGGGAAGGAGCCTCCAGGACCGAGGCCGCTGCCCCTGCTTGGCAATATGCTGGACCTCAAGAAGCCCTATCACTCTCTCTGTGAGGTAAGATGAAGTCCTGCATTGCTTTTAGAAAAACCATGTTGAGGTTGTTGATATAATCTGAGGGATGTTATCTGTTTTATCTCACTTATCTATCTTCTTGCTATTTCCCAGGTTTGAAAAGTTCAGTAAGCAAACTGATGAATGAACTCTGGCACATTGTATATGCTTTTAGCTCGTTACTGTTGTTTAATGGTCTATTTTGTAGTGTATTTCAATAGATATGTCCTGTCCAAGTAGCCTGGTCCCAGATCTGTTTTTTTTATGGGACCAGGCTATGGCCAAAATACTTTGTGACGGTGACCGAAGCAGTGCAAGGAAAGAGATGAGAGGCCACGTTAGACTGTTGAGATGCTCCCTAGGAGTATCCCTTCGGGATCTTGTTGACAAAGCAGACCTGGGTTCAAATACATAGTGTATTTAAGTATTTGTATTTGACACTTTTCTGTGTTTTTGAGTATTTTTTAATACACAGCCAAAAACAACTACTTAAAAAAAAGACAAGTAATTGTAAACGCATACATTCCAAACATATTTCCATTTAGGAATTTTGTCTAAATACTAAATGTTTTTGAAAGTAATTCAAATACATTGAATAGTATTTGAAACCAGGTCTGACCTCAATTGTAAACCACTTTCTTCACGCTATTTCTTGATTGATACATGTGATGTCCAGTTTTGTGCTTATTCATAGATCATTACGAGACATAACTGAGTCTATGGTGTACTTTATGTAAACTTTATCTGTCCAGCTCTCCAAGAAATATGGTTCCATCTTCACGGTTCACTTTGGACCCAAGAAAGTGGTTGTTCTGGCAGGATACAAGACGGTCAAGCAGGTGCTGGTCAACCAGGCAGAGGACTTTGGGGACAGGGACATCACTCCTGTGTTCTATGATATAAACCAAGGACATGGTAATGATATTTGACTCTTATTCTGGCTATGTCACATTCGTAAAGGGATAGTTCACCCAAATTGCAACATGTCTTATTTGTTTCATTACCTTGTAAGCTGTCTATGAACAAGCTAAGACTGTCACATCCTGATCTTTCTCACCTGTTTATGTGATTGTCTCCACGCCCCTCCAGGTGTCGCCCATCTCCCCATTATCCCCTGTGTATTTATATGTGTGTTCTCTGTTTGTCTGTTGCCAGTTCGTTTTGTTCATCAAACCTACCAGCTTTTCCCCCCTTGCTCCTGTCTTCTCATAATTCCTGTTTTCTAGTTTTCCCGTTTTGACGTTTCTGCCTGCCTTGACCCTGAGCCTGTCTGCCGTCCTGTACATTTGCCCCCCTATTCTGGATTAACAACCTCTGCCTGACCTGACCCTGAGCCCGCCTGCCTGACCATGTTCGAATTAATATACTTTTGTTACTTCAACTTTTTTGTTGGTTTACCACTGCTAAGGCCTCTCTTAGGCACGACGTGAAGCGCAGTGCTTGTATACAGCCCTTATCCGTGGTATATTGGCCATATACCACAAAATCCAGAGGCGCCTTGTTGGTGTTATAAACTGGTTACCAACATAACTAGAACAGTTAACATCCCATTGGGCACAGACGTCAAATCAACGTCTATACGACGTTGGTTCGACACAATTTCATTAAAATGTTGTGGAAACAACGTTGATTCAACCAGTGTGTGCCCAGTGGGATGTATGCATATGACTGGATGCCAGCTGAGGGAGGATAGAACTAGAGTTTCCTCTGTATCAGTAGAATCACATGTAAACTCAGACTCAAACACTAAAACAGTTCCTCAAGTTGATTTAAAAGAATGTGTTGATTATCTGTTTTGTTTGCTTTGTTTGTTCTTTTCAAAATTCTATCTCCGATAAGCTACACAGGAAAGGGCTAAAAAATAGCCCATATTAATATATGCAGCTTTGGAAATAAGGTTAATGAAATCAATATCTTGCTAACAATTGGCTCAGCGTCGTTCGGGTTTGGCCGGGGCAGGCCATCATTGTAAATAAGAATTTGTTCTTAACTGACTTGTCTACTTAAATAAAGGTTACATTTAAAAAATATATATATAATAATTATTGATAAACATACAACTGTTAAAAACATGACTCCATGAATTGATGAGGAATTGAAAAACGGTATGGTTGAGAGATGTGGCAAAGGGAGTGGCTAATAAGTCTGGCTGCACATCTGACTGGCCGACGTACTGCAAATTAAATGTAACTAAACTCAACAAAAGAAACTGTCTTATGAAGCCAAGATCAATGATATAAAGAACGATGACATTTTTTTTGAGTACTTTAAATTAAATTATGGGCAGAAAGAAAAGTACAAGTTCATTTTTCATCGAATGAGATTGCATAGTTATCACAAAACCATTTGATGTTGGCAATTATTTATATGATTACTTCATTGACAGTGTGCAAACTTAGGCAGAAAATGCCAACAATGAACAATAAGCCATCATATTCATGCATAAAAAAACAAATCATGAAAGAAAATTATTGTAAGTTTGAAATTTGTAATGTTTGTGTGGGAGAGGTGGAAAAAGTATTGTTATCGATCAAACTTAGATGGAAAGCTACTGAGGATGGTAGCTGACTCTATAGCCACTCCTATCTGTCATATCTTTAATCTGAGCCTAGAGAAAAGTGTTTGTCCACAGGCCTGGAGGGAAGCCAAAGTAATTCCGCTAATAGCCAACCTATCATCTTACTACCAGCTCTTAGGAAACTGTTGGATACATTTGTGTTTGACGAAATACAATGCCTTTTCACTGTAAACAAATTAACAACAGATTGTCAGCGTACTTATAGAGAAGGGCACTCAACCTTTACTACACTGACACAAATGACTGATGATTGGTTGAAAGAAATGTATAATAAAAAGATTGTGGGAGCTACGCTGTTAGATTTCAGTGCAGCCTTTAATATTAGTGACCATAACGTGTTGAAAAATCCTATGTGTCATGGCTTTCCAACCTCTGCCGTATTGTGGATTCAGAACTATCTATCTAATAGAACCCAAGGGGTTTTCTTTAATGGAAGCTTCTCTAATGTTAAACATGTAAAGTGTGGTGTACTGCATGGCAGCTCTCTTGGCCCTCTACTCTTTTCTATTTTTACCAATGACCTGCCACTGGCATTAAACAGTGCCTGTGTGTCATTGTATGCTGATGATTCAACCCTATACCCGTCCGCAAACATAGCTAGTAAAATCACTGTAATCCTAAACAAAGAGTTGCAATCAGATTTAGAATGGGTGGCCAGAAATGTGGTACAAATCATTCCCTAAGCTCATAACACCAGCTGAATCTGGTAATTAATGGTGTGGCTGTTTAGCAAATTGGGGAGATTAAATTACTTGGTGTTACCTCAGATTGTAAACTGTCATGGTAAAAACATATTCATATGCAATGGTTGTATAGATGGGGAGAGGTCTGTCCATAATAAAGAGATGCTCTACTTTTTTGACACCACACTCCACAAAGCAAGTCCTGCAGGCACTAGTTTGAACTTTTCTTGATTATTGTCCAGTCAAAAGAAGGGCCTAGTTAAGCTGCCCAGAACAGTGGCACATTTAACAATTCATTGTAATCAGAGGGCTAATATAAATAATATGCATGCCAGTCTCTCTTGGCTAAGAGTTGAGGAAAGACCGACTGCATTATTTATTGTTTTTATGAGAAACATTCATGTGTTGGAAATTCCAAATTGTTTGCAAAGTCAATTTACACACAGCACTGACACACACACTTAAGGCGTCCCCATGCTTCCCATCTGAAACACTTCGGAACCATTCGTGCAGATATTATGACGACATTGTGACATTTTTATTCGTTTTGACAAGTTTGTTCATGCTCCCAAAATATTTACTCAGGGACAGTCGAAGTTCGAGAGCCAAAGTCTATGTCCCTTCGTCGGTCATTGGTCAACAGTAGGGATTATTCAATTAAGTGTTTGTTGTCATTCTGCACCAAACATCTTAGGTAGATGTAAAAAATTGCGCGACTAAGATCTCCACTGTGAAAACTGTAAAAAATGTATAACACATTTCTTGAGATTAATTCTGTTTTCTGGCTACGGGCGTCTCAAGATGGACAAACAGTACTTTTACCACTTTTTCTAGTTTTTCATGCGAGCACACTCGTTTAGTTCTCCTAGCCAAGATCGGCTAGAACAAAGTCGAACCGAAGCATGCGGAATCCTTTACTCCAGCCCAGAACAAATTCAAGGAATCTTACGCAGAGCCATGATTACTTGGAACTCCCTTCCATCTCATATAGTGCATGTGAACAGCAAACTTGGTTTCAAAAAAACAAATGAAGTAACACCTCACGGCACAACAACTCTCCCCGTGACGAGTAACTGGTAGTTGCACAAAGGCACACTACATGTTAATGTTTTTAAATGTATGTAAATTATACGGTCATTTGTCTGTCATGTATTTTTTATTGTTATGTGTTGGACCCCAGTAAGACTACCTGTCGTAGTTGACGTCGGCAAATGGGGATCCTAATAAAATCTCAAATCAAATCAAATCTGTGAATAACTAAAACAGCTCCTTAAAGTAAATGTTCCACATAATTCATATGTCATCTGCGTGTTTGTTTCTGTTAGGAATCTGGCCATATGGATTCTCTCTACCATGACAACAACCTGACATTTAGTGTTGGTAACCTGTTTGGTGCTGGTACCGACACCACCGGGACAACCCTGCACAGGGGTCTGCTGCTAATGGCCAAGTACCCCCCATATTCAGGGTAAGTCTTGATATAAACACAAACGCACACACACACATATTCACTGAGCCAAAACACTGAGGCACTCATGATGTTACAAGTTGTAAACATTGGCAAATGGCTAACTTGAAGCAGAGGTTATGAAACTAGTGTAGGATGGCTGGGTTAATAAAGTTAAACATTAACTCAGGTTTATAAGTTTCACTGCAGTAACTCCAAATCCTTTCTGTCTCAGACCGGGTCCTGGAGGAGATCAGCAGGGTTATAGGAAGTCGTCAGCCCTTAGCAGAGGACAATCTACACACAATACCCCATATTTTGTAAAGTTCTACTGAGCAATATCGATGCAACACTTTGTTATGAATGAGTGAGATGCAGATTCTGCATGAAGTCTTCATACCTCCAGGGTTTGCTTTCGGACGAGGAATGAGTCAACAAAGCCTCTACACATATGAGGGTTCAGAGTCTCCTTCAGGCCCCTCACCAGCTCTGTCACCAGCATCTTCATATCAGCAACATTTTTCTTCAGCCGCGTCAGGTTCTTAATCCACGGACCCAACCAGGGAAACATGTTGTACATATATACAGAGATACAGGTAGAATATGCATAAAACTCTATTTTAATATCTGCTTAAATAACTGACTTAAAACATTATTACATATAACAACATATTATACACACCAGATATGTAACGATGTGCGCTGAGAGTTGGGAAGCAAGTTCAGGGAGTCAGTGTTTAAATAAATAAAAGCAACACAAAACAAGAAACACGAACAATAAACAGACTTAAAACTGGAACAGAAACAATAATGCCTGGGGAAAAACCCAAAGTGAGTGACGTGTATATATATATATATATATATATATATAGGGAAGGTAATCAGGGAGGTGATGGAGTGAGGGGGGGCTGATGATGCGCTGGTGCGCCCGTAACGATGGTGACAAGATAACTATAGCTATATATTAAATATATACATATATATTAAATTACAAGTACATTTTATAAATAAACTAAATGAAATACATATGTAATTATATTTTATGTATAAGTAGTCTAGAGGTTAGACCATCGGGCCAGTAACCGCAAGTTCGCTGGTGCAGGGACCGACGCTGGAGTAGAGAAGCAGGTACAGGGAGTCAACATTTAATGAGGAACAGACATGGAACAGGACACGAGCAGCATCAGAACCGGGTAATACACAGACGTAAGACAATCAATGCAGCAGTGAGGAACAGAGCAGGGAACTAACACATATAGGGGAGGTAATAAACAGGTGATTGAGTCCAGGTGAGTCCAATAAATCGCTGTTGCACGTTTCGCTGGAAGGCAGGTGTGTGTAATGATGGTGGCAGGAGTGCGTAATGCAGGGCAGCCTGGCGCCCTCTAGCACCAGGGGGGAAGAGCGGGGGCAGGTGTGACAGCTGGTTCGAGCACTCAACACTACTTTGCTCCAGAAGTGCTGTACTACTATGGCTGACCCTGTAAAACAACACATTTCACTGCACATATCTGGTGTCTGTGACAATAAAACACACACACACATATACAGTCGTGGCCAAATGTTTTGAGAATGACACAAATATGAATTTTCACAAAGTTCGCTGCTTCAGTGTCTTTAGATAGTTACTATAGAATACTGAAGTATAATTACAAGCATTTCATATTACATAAAATTGATGCAATAGTCAATATTTGCAGTGTTGACCCTTCTTTTTCAAGACCTGTGCAATCCGTCCAGGCATGCTGTCAATTAACTTCTGGGCCACATCCTGACTGATGGCAGCCCATTCTTACATAATCAATGCTTGGAATTTGTGGGGTTTTGTTTGTCTACCCGCCTCTTGAGGATTGACCACAAGTACTCAATGGAATTAAGGTCTGGGGAGTTTCTTGGCCATGGACCCAAAATATCAATGTTTTGTTACCCAAGCCACTTAGTTACCACTTTTGCCTTATGGCAAGGTGCTCCATCATGCTGGAAAAGGCATTGTTCATCACCAAACTGTTCCTGGATGGTTGGGAGAAGTTGCTCTCGTGGTGTGAGTGAGCCCACTCCCTTGGCTGAGAAGCAACCCCACACATGAATGGTCTCAGGATGCTTTACTGTTGGCATGACACAGGACTGATGGTAGCGCTCACCTTGTCTTCTCTGGACAAGCTTTTTTCCGGATGCCCTAAACAATCGGAAAGGGGATTCATCAGAGAAAATGACTTTACCCCAGTCCTCAGCAGTCCAATCCCTGTACCTTTTTCAGAATATCAGTCTGTCCCTGATGTTTTTCATGGAGAGAAGTGGCTTCTTTGCTGCCCTTCTTGACACCAGGCCATCCTCCAAAAGTCTTCGCCTCACTGTGCGTGCAGATGCACTCACACCTGCCTGCTGCCATTCCTGACCAAGCTCTGTACTGGTGGTGCCCCGATCCCGCAGCTGAATCAACTTTAGGAGATGGTCCTGGCGCTTTCTGGACTTTCTTGTGCTCCCTGAAGCCTTCTTCACAAGAATTGAACCGCTCTCCTTGAAGTTCTTGATGATCCGATAAATGGTTGATTTATGTGCAATCTTACTGGCAGCTATATCCTTGCATGTGAAGTCCTTTTAGTGCAAAGCAATGATGACTGCACGTGTTTCCTTGCAGGTAACCATGGTTGACAGAGGAAGAACCATGATTCCAAGCACCACCCTCCTTTTGATGCTTCCAGTCTGTTATTCAAACTCAATCAGCATGACAGAGGGATCTCCAGCCTTGTCCTCGTCAACACTCACACCTGTGTTAACGAGAGAATCACTGACATGATGTCAGCTGGTCCTTTTGTGGCAGGGCTGAAGTGCAGTAAAATGTTTTTGGGGGATTCAGTTCATTTATATGGCGAAGAGGAACTTTGCAATTAATTGCAATTCATCTGATTGCTCTTCATAACATTCTGGAATATAAGCAAATTGCCATCATACAAACTGAGGCAGCAGACTGTGAAAATGAATATTTGTGTCTTTCTCAAAACTTTTGGCCACGACTGTATATATACACACACACACACACACACACACACACACACACACACACACACACACACACACACACACACACACATACACAGTGGGTTGGCAAATAATTCAGACAACTTGTCTTCTTGTACATTTTGTTACTTAACAGCCTTATTCTAAAATTGATTAAATAAAACAAATCCTCAGAAATCTACACACAATACCCCATAAATATCTGAAATCCCTTATTTACATTAGTATTCAAACCTTTTGCTATGAGACACAAAATTGAGTTCAGGTGCATCATGTTTCCATTGCTCATCCTTGAGATGTTTCTACAACTTGATTGGAGTCCATCTGTGGTCAATTCAATTGAATGGACATGATTTGGAAAGGCACAAACCTGTCTATATAAGGGCCCACAGTTTGCAGTTCATGTACCAAGTCATGAGGTCAAAGGAATTTGATCAAAGGATTTAGTCCGTAGAGTGCCGAGACAGGATTGTGTCGAGGCACAGATCTTGGGACGAGTACCAAAACATTTCTGCTACATTGAAGGTATACAAGAACACAGTGGCCTCCATCATTCATAAATGGAAGAAGTTTGGAACCACTAAGACTCTTACTAGAGCTGGCCACTTGGCCAAACTGAGTAATTGGCAGAGAAGGGCCTTGGTCACCTCCCTGACCAAGAACCCAATTGTCACTCTGACAGAGCTCTAGAGTTACTCTGTGGAGATGGGAGAACCTTCCAGGAGGACAACCATCTCTGCACCACTCCATCAATCAAGCCTTTATGGTAAACTGGCCCAATGGAAGCCACTCCTCAGTAAAAGGCACATGACAGCCCACTTGGAGTTTGCCAAAAGGCACCTATGACTCTCAGACCATGAGAAACAAGATTCTCTGGTCTGATGATACCAAGATTGCCATGAATGCCAAGCGATACGTCTGGAGGAAACCTGGCACCATCCCTACGTTGAAGCATGGTGATGGCAGCATCATGCTGTGGGGATGTTTTTCAGAGGCAGGGACTGGGAGACTAGTCAGGATCAAGGAAAAGATGAACGGAGCAAAGTACAGAGAGATCCTTGATGAAAACCTGCTCCAGAGAGCTCAGGACATCAGATTGGGGCGAACAATGACCCTAAGCAAACAGCCAAGACAACCTAGGAGTGGCTTCGGGACAAGTCTCTGAATATTCTTGAGTGGCCCAGCCAGAGCCCGGACTTGATCCCGATCAAACATCTCTGGAGGGACCTGAAAATAGCTGTGCAGCAACGCTCCCATCCAACCTGAAAAATCTTGAGAATTTGTTTATTTAAAAAATATATATTTTTAACCTTTATTTTACTAGGCAAGTCAGTTATGAACAAATTCTTATTTACAATGACAGCCTAGGAACAGTGGGTTAACTGCCTGTTCAGGGACAGAACGACAGATTTGTACCTTGACAGCTCGGGGGTTTGAACTTGCAACCTTCCGGTTACTAGTCCAACACTCTAACCACTAGGCTACCATGCTCCCCATATAACCTGACAGAGCTTGAGAGGATCTCCAGAGAAGAATGGGAGAAACACCCCAATACAGGTGTGCCATACCCAAAAAACTCAATGTCTGCCAAAGGTGCTTCAACAAAGTACTGAGTAAAGGGTCTGAATACTTACATAAATTGTATATTTCCATTTTTTTAATTTGTAATACATTTGCTAAAATAATGAAAATAAATGGGGCTTTTGTGGGGTATTGTCTGTAAATTGATGAGGGGAAAAAAACGATTTAATACATTTTAGTGGCTGTTTTTTATTTATTTTTTATTTCACCTTTATTTAACCAGGTAGGCTAGTTGAGAACAAGTTCTCATTTGCAACTGCGACCTGGCCAAGATAAAGCATAGCAGTGTGAACAGACAACACAGAGTTACACATGGAGTAAACAATTAACAAGTCAATAATACAGTAGAAAAAAGGAGAGTCTATATACATTGTGTGCAAAAGGCATGAGGAGGTAGGCGAATAATTACAATTTTGCAGATTAACACTGGAGTGATAAATGATCAGATGGTCATGTACAGGTAGAGATATTGGTGTGCAAAAGAGCATAAAATAAAATAAACAAAAACAGTATGGGGATGAGGTAGGTAAAAATGGGTGGGCTATTTACCGATAGACTATGTACAGCGGCAGCGATCGGTTAGCTGCTCAGATAGCAGATGTTTGAAGTTGGTGAGGGAGATAAAAGTCTCCAACTTCAGCGATTTTTGCAATTCGTTCCAGTCACAGGCAGCAGAGAACTGGAACGAAAGGCGGCCAAATGAGGTGTTGGCTTTAGGGATGATCAGTGAGATACACCTGCTGGAGCGCGTGTTACGGGTGGGTGTTGCCATGCTGTAACCTAACAAAATGTGGAAAAGTCAAGGGGCCTGAATACTTTCTATAGGCACTGTGTATATATGTGAAATATGTCACGGCCTCCATCGAAGTTGGTCCCTCTCCTTGTTTGGGCGGCGTTCGGTGAAGTCACCGACCTTCTAGCCATCGCTGATCCTCTTTTCAGTTTCCTTTGGTTTTGTCTTGTCTTGTATCACACAACATCCCATGCATAGTCCCATGGGATGTTGGCTATCAACAACAAGGTAACTCCTATGACTAATTGGGAATGGGACGCAAGCGTAGGATTGATCACCTTGTCGCTGGCCGCCTTTGGGGAGGGTGTATAGTGTGAAAGACCGAAACACCCTAGGAACCAAAGGTACACTACTGACGATGCGCTCCCCAAATTTCAGCAGGCTCACTGTTCATGAACTCTTGGAAGTGCTTGCACAAAGGATAGTAACATCTCATCCTGTGTTCTTGGAATCACACCTGGTTCCAATCCCATTCATTACATGTTGTGTATTTAACCCTCTGTTCCCCCTCATTTTCCTTGTCGGTGATTGTTTGTTTGTAAGCACTGTTCAAGATATGTTCTGGTGTGCGACGGATTTTGTACCCCATTTTGTACCCCCATATTTTGGTTTTCTGAGTTTTTGGGCACTTATTTAACTGCTTCGTTTATACCAAGTTCGATCTCCTGCGCCTGACTTCCCTGCCACCAGCACGCACCCTTACAATATATGTACCAGTCAAAAGTTTGGACCCACCTACTCATTCAAGGTTTCTTCTTTATTTGTACTATTTTCTACATTGTAGAATAATAGTGAAGATATCAACATTATGAAATAATGCATATGGAATCATTTAGTAACCAAAAGTGTTAAACAAATCAAAATATGTTATATTTGAGATTCTTCAAAGTAGCCATCCTTTGCCTTGATGACAGTTTTGCACACTCTTGGCATTCTCTCAACCAGTTTCATGGGCTAGTCACCTGGAATGCCTTTCAATTACCAGGTGTGCCTTGTTTAAAGTTTATTTGTTGAATTTATTTCCTTCTTAATGAGTTTGAGCTAATCAGTTGTGTTGTCACATGGTAGGTGTAGGAGTGGTAGGGTGGTATACAGAAGATAAACCTGGTAAAAGACCAAGTCCATATTATGGCAAGAACAGCTCATATAAGCAAAGAGACATGAAAGTCCATCATTACTTTAAGACATGAAGCTCAGTCATTCCGGGAAAATGTCAAGAACTTTGAAAGTCTCTTCAAGTGCAGTCGCAAAAACTCTCAAGCGCTATGATGAAACTGGCTCTCATGAGGACCAGCACAGGAAAGTAAGACCCCTAGTTACCTGTGCTGCAGAGGATAAGTTAATGAGAGTTAACTGCACTTCAGATTGCAGCCCAAATAAATGCTTCACAGAGTTCAAGTAACAGACACATCAACTGTTCAGAGGAGACTACGTGAATCAGGCCTTCATTGCTCCAAAGAAACCACTAGTAAAGGACACCAATTAGAAGAAGATAATTGCTTGGGCCAAGAAACACGAGCAATGGACATTAGACCTGTGGAAATCTGTCTTTTGGTCTGATGAGATCAAATTTGAGATTTTTGGTTCCAACCGCCGTGTCTTTGTGAGACACAGAGTAGGTGAATGGATGATCTCTGCATGTGTGGTTCCCACCTTGAAGCATGGAGGAGGAGGTGTGATGGTGTGGGGGTGCTTTGCTGAGGACAATGTCCGTGATTTCTTTATAGTTCAAGGAACACTTGACCAGCATGGCTACCACAGTATTCTGCTGCGATACGCCATCCCATCTGATTTGCTCTTAGTGGGACTATCATTTGTTTTTCAACAGGACCATGACCCAAAACACATCTCCAGGCTTTGTAAGGGCTATTTGACCAGGAAGGAGAGTGATGGAGTGCTCACCTGACCTTAACTCAATTGAGATTGATTGGGATGACCGCAGTGTGAATGAAAAGTAGCCAACAAGTGCTCAGCATATATGGGAACTCATTCAAGACTGTTGGAAAAGCATTCCAGGTGAAGCTGGTTGAGAGAATGATAAGAGTGTGCAAGCTGTCATTAAGGCAGCTTTGCACACTCTTGTCATGGCTACTTTGAAGAATCTCAAATATAATATATATTTTGATTTGTTTAACACTTTTTTGGTTACTACATTATTCCATATGTGTTATTTCATCGTTTTGATGTCTTCACTATTATTCTACAATGTAGAAAATAGTAAAAATAAAGAAAAAACATTGAATGAGTTGGTGTGTCCAAACTTTTGACTGGTACTGCATGTCGGTTGTTTTGCTTCAGGACGCTCACAGGCCTCACAAGACTCATCTAACGATCCCCCGGTACTAGCTGAAAAAAAAGCCTCCTTCACTCACACCGCCAAACTCACCCTTGTAAAACTGACTATCCTACTGATCCTCGACTTCGGCAATGTCATCTACAAAATAGCTTCCAATACTCTACTCAGCAAACTGGATGCAGGCTATCACAGTGCCATCCGTTTTGTTACCAAATCACCTTATACCACACACCACTGCAACCTGTATGCTCTAGTCGGCTGGCCCTAACTACATATTCGTCTCCAGGCCCACTGGCTCCAGGTCATCTATAAGTCTATGCTAGGTAAAGCTCCGCCTTATCTCAGTTCACTGGTCACGATAACAACACCCACCCGTAGCACACGTTCCAGCAGGTATATCTCACTGATCATCCCCAAAGCCAACACCTCATTTGGCCGCCTTTCCTTACAGTTCTCTGCTGCCAGTGACTGGAACGAAATGCAAAAATCGCTGAAGTTGGAGACTTTTATTTCCTTCACCAACTTTAAACATCAGCTATCTGAGCAGCTAAACAATTGCTGCAATGGTACATAGTCCATCTCTAAATAGCCCACCCAATCTACCTACCTCATCCCCATATTGTTTTTATTTAATTTTCTGCTCTTTTGCACACCAGTATCTCTACTTGCACATCATCATCTGCTCATTTATCACTCCAGTGTTAATCTGCTAAATTGTAATTATTCGCTCCTGTGGCCTATTTATTGCCTACCTCCTCATGCCATTTGCATACACTGTATATAGACTTTATTTTTTTCTACTGTGTTATTGACTTGTTTATTGTGCTATTGGCTTGTTTATTGTTTACTCCATGTGTAACTCTGTGTTGTTGTCTGTGTCACACTGTTTTGCTTTATCTTGGCAAGGTCGCAGTTGTAAATGAGAACTTGTTCTCAACTAGCCTACCTGGTTTTAAATAAAGGTGAAATAATACAAATTTAAAAAATGAATGGAAGTAGAGTGCCTTCAGAAAGTATTCACACCCCTTGACTTTTTCCACATTGTTGTGTTACAGCCTGAATTTAAAATAGATTCAAATGAGAGTTTTTGTCACTTGCCTGCACACCCCATAATGTCAACATGGAATTATGTTTTCTATTTTTTTCATTTTTTCTTTTTTACAAATTAATTAAAATGGAAAGCTGAAATGTCTTGAGTTAGTAAGTATTCAACCCCTTTGCTTTGACAAGCTTAAATTTAAATTAAATAAGTTAATGAGTAAAACTTATTATGGCTGGGGGCAGTAATATCAATATATTAGCAACTGGGACTGAGGAGCAGGCCGTTCACTCTGGGCACCTCTGGGCACCTTATTCATCCAAGTAGTGGATTTTTTCTCAGGTTTATGGCCTGCTCCTCAGTCCCAGTTGCTAATATATTCATATTATTAGTACATTTGGATAGAAACCACTCTGAAGTTTCTAAAACTGATTGAATGGTGTATGTGGGTATAACAGAACTCATATGGCAGGCATAAACCTGAGAAAAAATCCAAACAGGAAGTGGGAAAACTGTTGGTCGATATTCAACTCAGTCCCTATCAAATACACAGTGGAATATGGGTCAAGTTGCACTTCCTAAGGCTTCCACTAGATGTCAACCGTCTTTAGAAACTTGAATGAGGCTTCTACTGTGATGTGGGGCTGAATGAGTAAGGTGTCTGGCAGAGAGCCATGGGCTGGTAATGCACATTTCACATGAGAGGTAGCTCCGTTCCATTGCTTTTCTACAGACAATGGAATTCTCCGGTTGGAACGTTATTGAAGATTTATGATAAAAACATCCTAAAGATTGATTCTATACTTAGTTTGAAATGTTTCTACGAACTGTAATATCACTTTCTGAACCTTTCGTCCGACTGGACCTGTACGAGCGTTTGAATTTGTGTACTAAACGCCCTAACAAAAGTAGCTATTTGGACCTAAATGTTGGACATTATCGAACAAATCAAACGTTTATTGTGGAACTAGGATTCCTGTGAGTGCATTCTGATGAAGATCATCAAAGGTAAGTGAATATTTATAATGTTCCTTCTGATTTCTGTTGACTCCAACATGGCGGATAAATGTATTTGTTTTCTGAGCGCCGTTCTCAGATTATTGCATGGTTTGCTTTTTCTGTAAAGCTTTTTTGAAATCTGACACAGCGGTTGTATTAATAAGGAGAAGTATAGCTATAATTCCATGTGTAACACTTGTATTTTCATCAACATTTATGAAGAGTATTTCTATAAAATCACTGGATGTTTTTGTAACTACTGAACATAACGCATCAATGTAAACTCAGATTTTTTAATATAAATATGAACTTTATAAAAAAAAACATACTTGTATTGTGTTACATGAAGTCCTATGAGTGTCATCTGATGAAGATCATCAAAGGTTAGTGATTAATTTTATCTCTTTGTGCTTTTTGTGAATCCTATCTTTGGCTGGAAAAATGGCTGTGTTTTTCTGTGGTTTGGTGGTGACCTAACATAATAGTTTGTGGTGCTTTCGCTGTAAAGCATTTTTGATATCAGACACTGTGGCTGGAATAACGAGAATTTTATCTTTGAAACGGTATAAGATACTTGTATGCTTGAGGAATTTTAATTGAGATTTTTGTTGTTTTGAATTTGTCACCCTGCATTTTCACTGGCTGTTGTCATATCGATCCTGTTAACGGGATTTCAGCCCTAAGATGTTGTTTAACAAGTCACCTAATAAGTTGCATGGACTCCCTCTGTGTTTAACATGAGTTTTCAATGACTACGTCATCTCTGTACCCCAGACACACAATAATCTGTAAGGTCCCTCAATCGAGCAGTGAATTTTAAACACAGATTCAACCACAAAGACCAGGGAGGTTTTCCAATGCCTCACAGAGAAGGGCACCTATTGGTAGATGGGTAAAAACCACCATGATGTTAGGAATTACACTTTGGATGTGTATCAATACACCCAGTAACAACAAAGATACACGCTTCTTTCCTAACTCAGTTGCCAGAGAGGAAGGAAACCACTCAAGAGATTTCAATGGTGACTTTAAAA